>NC_068365.1:51533306-51833306 GCF_020536995.1 Dreissena polymorpha
CCCTTAAGGTGTCGAACTCTAGTATGGAATGAGTGCTGTATATGGACGTCATCATTGATGACGTTTAATCGAACGAATGATAAAGGGGGCTAAAATTCGTTAAGCTCCAGCGTATAGCAGCGATTTGGGAGTCTTGAAAACTGGTCTGTAACTTTTGCTGAAATTTGACATTTATATGGACCAGAACTCGATCTACAACGATGGCGTATTCGTCATATCTGGGAAAAGTCCAGTTTTTGATAAAATTACGAAAAAGTGGTGTTTTTTATTGCGCAATCGCTATAAAATGAGTTCGCGCCGGAAGCGTTAATAGCGTTAATAGCAACCCCCACACCATTCAACCCAAGGAGACAATTCACGCGATAGACACTTCAAATTTTGATTTTAATTAATACATATTGCGATTTTATTCCCAAATTAATAAATAATTCATATTGCGTTTAACATACATAGCTGACCCGTTTAGAAAATATTAACAAAACAACAAAAACAAACAACAGTTAAATTTCATTAATGTAAATATGGTAACCTGATTACATATCCACTAGCGTACACATGAAAAATAGTTCGCAAGTAAACAACAAACAATCAAATTTAAACGCAATAAGTTAACAAATATCTAAAATAATCGAGAAATGATACTTAAAAATACAATTTCTGCACTAAAAACATTTTTGAGAGTCATTAAAACACATAATTTCGGAAGTATACAACCAACATTCAATATGGCTGCCAATGAACGTTCGAAAAGAACGCGAGAAAGTATTTACAAAATAACATCATCAAAATAATTAAAGTGAACGCTACTTCGCCGTTTTTTAGATAAGTATACGATCTATTGAAAAACACTAGCATTTGACATAAACAACACCCTTGGATATGGAAATAGACATCACGCGGCCTCCCGCATTTTGCGCTGTGTACGGTTGTTCAGAAAACTTGGTAAGTGTCATTGTGTTCTTGAATTTGTCCGATGAGTTGAATTTTATATACCATTACATGCGAGAAGTTTCAAACACATTTATTTCTCACGAAACTTACCTTTAAAAATAAACAACACAAATATTAGTGGCACGAACTGGTATTGGCACGAAACGACAATCAACCGTTAAAGTTCAAGGGCATAATTTGAATGGAAATACATGTGTTGAATATGGATAAATTAATCGTTTTGCCGTTAAAAGGGTAATTTTTTTTGGGTTTGCTTTGCTTATTTTTTTTATCAAAACACAAGTTTTATAGTTTGATTTCTGTATAACAGTTCAGTTAACGTTATATCTTGAATTATAAATATCGAAATAGATGTCGGAGTTTGCACATTTCGGACGTTGCTATGCAAATTGCAAGTTAGTTCTCGATAGAATATACTGTTTTACCTTTCGCATACAGTTGTGCAGCTGTTTTCCATGTAATGATGTAATGTTTTACGTCTGGAATACCCCCCTCGATGATTATAAATCATTAACTTCTCAAATTATAAGCATCGTCAACTTGACAAGGTTCTGTCAAGATTTAATTTTTTTATTTAATTAATAATTAGTAGAATATGTAAAGCTGAGTAACATTAATTCAGACTGATTTCTGATTAGGGCAGTGGTTCACCTGATTCTCTCATAGGTTGACCACACCACATTTTATAGCAGTACAAAACAAATAGCTTGTAATTATAATTGATAAATGTGAATGTTTAATTTATTTGTTTGCAACAATTTGGAACCTTTGGTTTGAGCATTGTAAGCCTAGTGTATAATTGCCCCTTTGTTCAGCACACATGAATTGATATGAAATACAGCTATATCTCGTGTGGCGTATTTTCATTTAAACTCTGGATTTTAATGACTACAAGTCAGTCGTGCAGTTAAATATGTTTTAAAGCATAGAAAGAATCCAAAATTATTTTGGATTTTGTGTTTGCCATGCATAATTTAAATTTTCATAGGAATAAAATAACTTACAGCGACAGGATTACGACTTTGTTATGTTAAGCATTGTATACAAATGTAATTAAGAATTAGTGTGGTTGTAAATAAATTTTGAGAAATGGAACGCAAAAAAGTCACAGAAAATGGAAGTGCGTGCATGTTACTGTATCTTGCAACTTTATTGTTTTTAGAATTGGATTAAAGGTTTAAATTTAGGTAAGCGTGTTGCTTAGGTATACTAAATTTAGTTCTTTATGTCTCCTTTGCTCTAATATGGTATGAAATGCGTATCTTGTGTAACGTAATTTCATTAAAACTCTGGATTTTAATGACGACAAGTCAGACGTGTTATTTTTATTTAACAGTAAAATATTTTTTAAAGCATCAAAAGATTGTAAAATATTTCCGATTGTATTTTTGTCATGCATAATTTAACCTTCCATAAGAATAAATAACTCGCTGCGTAAAGATTTCGGTTTCCTTAATCATGTTTTAGGTAAGAATGGTTAGCATTTGATACACAAATTTAAAAAAAATAGTGTGGTTTTTAATAAATGTTGAGAAAGAGAAGGATGACCAAAATTGGAGGTTCATATCTTTGTAACTTTATTGTTTTGAGCAAAGGATTAAAGTTAAAATTGATGTACATGTAAGCGTGTCGTTAATACTAAATTTAGTTTTTTTATGACTCCTTCGCTTCTGTATATACAATGTATACACTACGAGACCCGTGATTGTTGCCTAATTTGCGGAGTCAAGGCGGACAGTTTGCTTTTTGAGTGGAAAATCACCGCGATTTCATGTGATTCGTCACATTTATATCGGTAAATATGTCTGAGAATTTCATTAACACAACCATATGACTACGCCATTTTTCAGAAGTGTAAAGAGTACAGTGCATAATTCGGGACGAGCGTATTTAAAAAGCTTATATCATATTTCTCGTAAATTACCAAATTATTAGTTTTGTCTAAATCAAATACCATGTATAGAGAACAAGGTATTTATAACCGACCAATGACGAAACACTATGCAACTTTCAATTTAGACAGTGCTACATGTATATGGCAACAATATGGAATTTGAAAGTGGTAGTGTATTTGGGCCTGGAATATATTTAAATAATGTTTACATGTTATGTTCAATAATTATTGCATGATCATTCTGCGCTGTTATATTAATTTGGAGCCGTTAAAGCTTCCGACATTACTTCATCAAATTCATGTCGGAACGGGAGTATTTTAGCTAATACGCCCATTGTATACAACAACAACAAAAGCTTTATTATTGCAATGTATAATGTAAGTGTATACATAATATATGTTACATGTACATGCGGTGATGGCGAGAATCGCGGAAAAAATAACGGGTCGCGTAGTGTAGTATGAAATACATATCTCGTGTAACATAATTTCATGTAAACTCTGGACTTTAATGACGACAAGTTGGATGTACGGTTTCCTATATTGTGTTTAAGGTCAGAATGGTTAGCATTTTATACTTTTATAATTAAAAAATAGTGTGGTTTTAAATAAAATTTGAGAAAGGGAAGGAAGAACAGAAAATGGAAGTCATATCATTGTAACTTTATTGTTTAAAGCATTGGGTTTAAGTTAAAATTGAGGTAATTGGTTGTTAATAATAAATTAAGTTTTTTTATGACTCCTTCGCTCTTGTTAAGTATGAAATACGTATCTCGTGTATCGTAAATTCTTTTAAACTCTGGATTTTGTGATCGCCTTTTGTGTGTCGTCTGTTGTTAGTCGTAACATTTACCTTGTTACATGTAACACTTAAGAATGTAATGTATTGCAGATTCAGAGATGTCTGTTCTGTTTTGAAGGTCATGTGAAAAATAAACTTATGGGATGTTTGCATATTTTAATAACATATAAATATTGTTCAAATCTATTTGTTGATAGATTTAAAATAGCTAACTTTCCTCTTACATGCCCTTGTATTTCAAGATAGAATACTTTCCTTCACAGAGGAAAGAGGTCTGAGTTTGAATCTCAGTGGGGGCTTCAGAGGATGATTTATTTGTAGAAAAATGATTATATATGCTCAACTTTGTAAATGACTTAAAGCCACACACCTAAAAATTAACTGCATGGCATAGTAAATTTATGTATAAATAATAAACATATTTTTATCTTTGCCATTTAGAATATATCTGGTGATTACAAGGTAGAAATCAGTCTTTTTTGCGCTTTAAAACTTAAAATAATTGCATTTGTCGAAATAGACATATATGTCTACAAATCCTACTTTTGGTTTAAAAGCGGGTACCATTTAAACAATAATATATTATTTTCTAACTAGGCTATAGATTTAATTTTATCTATGCCAATTAGAATATACACATGTAAGGCTATAGATTTAATGACAATTTTGCACACTTTCAAATAGCATCTTTATGTATTGATTAACATGTATTTCATTTCAAAGTGTGTGGCTTTAGTCTAAGCTATGCTTAGCGCGCATGTCAGGTATTAGTCTGGTCAATACAGCCTAAACTTACAACGGCCTCGATAAATGACAACCGGCCTGTTTCACGCATGGACATTGATAGCCAAGATAATAACGGTTTGAATGACAATGATCATTATTATACATTACTATTGCTATTAAAACCACACAAATTGATTAAATTGTAATAATCAGATTTATGATTATCTTGTCAAGCGACCAGGCCGTCATGGATTTGGACCGTCCTGACCGCATTTTAACCATGGCCGTTGAGGGCATAGCAGTTTTCTTTATATGGGCCAGTGACTATAGTAAAATCTTGTTACCACTCTAGAAATCACATTTACTGTGCATCCTTCAAGAAACTTGGTCAGGTCATTTGTTCTAATGATGTCTTGGCTGAATTTGAAAAACTGTTTCGCTTTCTTAAATTTATGCGCAAATCTTAATGAAGTTTGGTCAGAAGATTTGTATAAATTAAATCTCAGCCAAGTTTGACACTGGGTCATTTGAGCTAACAAAATTGGTTAATATATTAAACAAACAAAAAGCATGTTTATACCACAGAAGTCACACTGTTAGTCTAATCTTCATCAACATCGGTATGCATATTTAAATTCAAAACAAATATTGGACCAGCGATTTCAATAGAAGCAGAATCCTGCGATTTGACGCGAGCAAATTAAAAATGACTCATTTTTGACGCAACCCTTTTTTCTGCCGTGCGTCATTTTGACGCATCAAAAATTTAACCCGAGGGTCAGTCAGTTAACATCTCCAGTTCCATGGTAATATATCCGCCTGTGCTCCTAATCAAAATTAATGTTTCAGTATTTGAAACTCGGTCTATAATCGAGGGAATAGAGGTCTACCCCGGGCGTTGTTTTTTATACTCTCAAGTCATAATACTACACATAAACATTAAGAAAACACATTTTCTCAATTAGATATAAATTATCCGAGTAGAATTAAATTGCTACGTCTTGACCTTTGACATTGTAATTGGCGGACGTATTGTAAATTAACATTAAACCCGCGTTCAATTAAAAAATGGCGATTCAAACAACAACAACAATTCAAATTACAAGTAATGGTGATTCAATAATGGAAATAGCATTAATTGGATTTAACGAACATTAAATAAGGTTTCTTAAACCAGATAACAACAAGGAAATTTTGGATTATTAAAGTTAAACTACTACTGGTAAGGCATTCTTAAGTGTATATATTTCCGACATGTATAGTATTCGGATAAACAGCAATAGATATACATGCATTTAGATTGTGTTTTTGTACAAAAGCTATCATAGGGATGATGATAATATAACAAGGATAAATATGTGATGAAAAGGTGCTACAGGTACATATCTTAAATTACTTAAATGTGTTATGATGAAGTAGATTTTAATGAGCATTTATTGTTTTAACAAATAAACATAGTATAGTGATAGAAATAATAAAGTTGTAAAATGAACATGTTTTGTTTTTGAAAAACTTAAAGTCGATATTGTTCGCACAAATTATTGATATTTTGTCCTTATCTTTGCGTACCAATTCATTAAAATATGCTGTGTTATGTATCATGGTATTTTTATTTAATAACGCAGTATAACTTTTTAGATACATTTGTATTGTGTAACTCTTGGAGCATGTTTTTTATCTAAAAAAATTGAATAATACAGACAAAAACACAATTAACGCACTTCAAAATTGACCCCAGAATTTTTCAATTTGACTCCTCAAAATTTCAGTCCAGGGGTCATTGACTCCTGGTTTTTATGGAATGAGTGCTATATTGACGTCATCATTTGATTTTAAAGGGATCTTTTCACGCTTTGGTAAATTGACAAAATTGAAAAAAGTTGTTTCAGATTCGCAAATTTTCGTGTTAGTTATGATATTTGTGAGGAAACAGTAATACTGAACATTTACCATGCTTTAATATAGCCATTATATGCATCTTTTGACGATTATAAAACCTAAAAATTTTAAAGCGTTGCAACGCGAAACGATTGAATAATTTGGAGAGTTCTGTTTTTGTCGTTAAATTTTGTATAACTACGAAGATTGCCTATATAAGGTATAAAATACGTGCAGTAAGTATACACGGCGGAATAGCTCAGTAGGTTAAAGCGTTTTTACTTCAGGACTCTGGCAGGACTCCAGGGGTTACTGGTTCGAAACCTGCTCCGGGCAATGTTCTTTTCCTTTTTTTAATTTATTCTTGATTTTTTACTGGAGCTTTTACGATCCAATGTTTACATTTATCAATATAAAGCATTTAATGAATAAGTTAAAAAATGCCAAAATCTGTGAAAAGGCCCCTTTAAATAGAAACAAATTCGTACCCATATTTCGTAACCATATTTTTTTCGTACCTATTTTTTTTTTACCCATTTTTTCGTCCTTAAATTTTTTTCGTACCCACATTTTTTTTTCGTACCCATTTTGTTCGTACCCAAATGTTTTTTGTACCCTAATTTGTTCGTACACAATTCTTTTTTTTGTCCCCTTTTTTTTCGAACCCAAATGTTTTTCATACCCATTTTTTTTTCGTACCCAATTTTTTTTTTGTACCCAAATTTTTTTGGTACCCAATTTTTTTTCGTACCCATTTTTTTTATACCCAAATGTTTTTCGTACCCAAATTTGTTCGTACCCAAATTTTTTTTCGTACCCATTTTTTTCATGCCCGAATTTTTTTCGTACCCATTTTTTCGTACCAAATGTGTCCGTTCCCAATTTTTGTCTTACTCAATTTTTTTTTCGTACCCATTTTTTTGGTTCCCAAATGGTTTTCGTACCAACATTTGTTCGTACCCAAAAAATTGTTCGTACCCATCTTTTTCGTACCCAAATGTTTTTTGTACCCAAATTTTTTCGTACCCAAATTTTGTTTCGTACCCATTTTTTTCGTAGCCAAATTTGTTTTGTACCAAAACTTTTATTCGTACCCATTTCTTTTGTACCCAATAGTTTTTTCGTACCCTAATTTTTTTCGTTCTCTATATTTTTCGTATTCTAATTTGTTTTCGTAACCAAATCGTTTTTTTTCCTACCCACATTTTTTTCATACCCATTTTTTTTTCGTATGGAATGAGTGATGTATTGGACGTCATCATTGATGACGTTCATTCGAACGAATGATAAAGGGGGCTAAGTTTCATTAAGTTGAGGCATATAGTCGCGATTTGAGCGCCTTGAAAACTGGTCGGTAACTTTTGCTGAAATTTGACATGAATATGGACAAGAATGCGATCTACCTGTTGGCGTAGGCGTTATACCTGGGAAAAATCTAGTTTTTTTATTAAAGCTTAAAAAAGTTTCGCAAGTTTGACAAAACCGGAATTACAAAATGCGCTATGTGGATATACCGAATTCCTACCGAAATCCCCGAAATCAAACTTTGATATAAAACAATATTTCATTAGTGATTTCAGTGTATTTCGCAACAATCTATATTAAAATACGCAGTTTTTCGATAAATAAACAATATTAATGGGGATTTCGTGGGATCTCGGGGATTCCTGGGGATTTTGGTAATTGCGGGAATGTCGGTATTTTTTCACACCCGTCAAAATGGCCGACTTCTACAGAAAGAACGCTTAAAAAGTATTTACAAAATAACATTATCACAAACGATGTAAAGTGAACGCTACTTATCCGTTTTGTAGATAAGTATACGATCCATTGGAAAACACTAACATTTGACATAAAAAAACGCCAGTGGATATGGAAATCTTCAGCTTTCGAAATAGCAGACGGCGTCGACCAATGGCTGCGAAAAGAACGCGAAAAAGTATTAACACAATAACATAATTCAAAATGATGTAAAGTGAACGCTAATTCGCTGTTTTGTAGATAAATATACGATCTATTGAAAAACCATAACATTTGACATAAAAACACCCGTCGATATGGAAATCTTCTGCGTAACGAAATAGCAGACATCACACGGCGTCTCATCTGACTGAGTCTACGCTGTTTGCCAAGGCCGATAGTATAATGAATGGAAATGCACAAACTCAGTAACTGGCAAGCATATATGCATAAGTAGTTTGTTTCGTGATTATTTACAAACGACTACATAATTCTTTTGGTTCAGCCAGTGCAACTTAACAGAAATAAGTATAAAAAGTTTCTACACCTGACAACAATATGCCAACTTAATACAAGGTAAGTTGTTTACATTATTTAAAATATTGCAAGCTTACAGTATAGAACACTAAACAGCTGGTACAATGTAATGTCATCGTTTTAATTTTAATAAGCCCGTGGTTAATTACCCTTTTTAATCTTATGGATCAATGCATCTCTTAACACCTTCAATTGACTTGTTTATGAAAAATATACACCCTCAGTGCATGTTATCCCATACACCATCACTCACTTACTAAGGCTCGATTGGTACTAAGGCTCGATTGGTCATTCTCGGCTCAGGTACTTCTTACAGGTACATGTACCCCGGGTACTCTTAACTTTACTTACATGTACCCCGGGTACGGTAAATAAACTTATACATACCCGCAAATATTAGATTGTATCCGAGTTGTATATCCGCCAAAAATCCGATGTTAAACATGCTACAGATTAACGTAAAACAATATTGTTTACCTTAAACAACCTTTTTTTTTTAAATCTGCATCAACATGCTTTTTAGTATGAGTGTTGAGAGGACGCCGTAGGAATAAGCAAGTAATCAAGAATACGTCTCTGTTTCTGCTTTTATTTCCTTCATGTATAATGATGATAAGGATTGACGACTAACATTGACGACAATGATCACAAACATTTACGACTAACACTGACAACAAGCCTTGGCGACTAGATGTAACATTGACGATTCTCTACATTAAATGAAATTAACAACAAAAAATGAATAATAAGATTATAGTACAACAGATATGCTTTTCAAAGTATAATATAATAGCATACACTCATTAGAATAAGAGGTTTCATAAATAACAATTTGAAACATTTTCAATCAATATCGAAATATCTTATACAATATTTATTACACAGCATGAATTAATTGTTAAAACATAATATAAATACCGAATATGGTGTTCCCCATTTAACGGACCTCGCAAACCAAATAATGTTTCTTTAAAAAAAATCTATGGCGTTAAAAAGTGAACGTGCAACGTCGCGGAAAATATTATACTTGACGACGTCATACAATGATGCGACTTTAAACAATTTAAGATTTAAAATTAAATCACATTAATGATTTTAACAATTAGTTTTGATAATATAAATGCCATTTAACAGAAAATTGACATAAATGTGAACATAATTAATTTTTACAACATAGCCGACAACAACCGATTTAGTGTTAAAATTCCCCGGTATGTTTTAGTAAATTTACCGTACCCAGGGTTTGGGCCTTACTAACTGTATTATTATTATATCTCACCGACTACCTTTACCTTGTTGTGTTTATCAACCTGAAATTTATGTAAATTCCGGCTTTCTTTACTTTTATTTTTCATTCATTTGATTACACAATTGTTGACGTATCTCGTGGAAAATTATTTGAATCTTTGGATTTTAATGACGACAAGCTGGAAGTGTCAATTTATTTTAAAAACGAATCTAAGATGTATGTACATGTAAGTATTGTGTGTTTGTCATGCATAATTAAGTGTTTTCCAGAAAAAATTGAGTAGCCAGTTATATGGCCGGCAACTATGCAGTAAAACGAAAGCATTTGTGACATTTACTTGATATATTTGGGAAAAGTAGCCGGCATCAAGAGTAAATGTAACCGGCAAAATCACTGGCTGCCGGTATTTAAGTTAAGAGAACACTGATAATAGTAAACTAAATCTCTACGACAGGATTACAGCTTTGTAAAATTGTTTTTTGGGTGATAATGGTTAGCAATTCATACAAATGTTATTAAAAAATATTGTGGTTTAAAATTCATTTTGAGAATGGGATGGAAGAACAGAAAATGAAAGGGTATACAGGGATGAAAATTAGTGGTTTCCCGTGAGCCCGGGGCAAGTAGTTTTGGCCTGGACAACTCAATTTCCAAAGTTGATAGTCCGGCCGGGCAACTTGTTTTTTTTTTTTAAAGCTTAAAACAATTCAGTGCAATAAAAATTGAATAACAATTGACCACCATGGATCAATACTAGTTAAATAACATTCATTATTAAGGAATAGGAAATGATTAAATTCAGACTCATAATAAAACATCATTCATTGAGAAGTGCAATGTCAGCAAATTTATTTAATTATCTATTATTTTATTAAAAGAAAGTATAATATACACATGTACATAATTCTGGGCTGGTTATTCTTTATCTGGGCAACCAACATACTAAAGATGGTTGTCAGTGCGGGCAACCAATAGTAATAAGTTAGTTTTAATCAATGAAATATCTTTGTAACTTTATTGTTATAAGCATTGCATTAAAGTTGTGATTTAGGTAAGCTTGTTGTTTATAGTAAATTTACTTTTTAGCTCGACTATTATATATGAAATATATATAGAGGAGCTATCCTACTCAACCCGGCATCGGCATAAGCGTGCAAATGTTAAAGTTTGCGTACCATCCCAAATATTTCCTATGTCCCTTGACATATTGCTTCCATATTTTGCATACGTGTTAACCAACATGACCCCAACCTAAAAACAAGAGCAGACAACTGTATCACTTGCATTTTGTAAGAATTATGACCCTTTTTCCACGTAGAATATGCATATTATTTATAAATCTACAGTGTTCGAAATTTGCACTAGCCCGGGGCTAGTTGATCTCGTTTTGGGCTACTGAATTTCCATGGGTACTAGCCCGATTGGGCTATTGATTTTTCAAACTTTTGAAATAAAAAATGCTCAAAAATATTATTTTCATCCATCGCTTGAACCATATCTTGCGTTTATTTAGCGTCGTATCGCGTTTCCTCACCCTTCCGATTATGTTGACATGACGAGAGTTTAAATGACAAATTTTTTTTTGATACTGTGCGAATAAAATGCGGATCTACCCAGGTTGTTCAATTTGCTGTACTTTCAGCAAACCATACAAGTCTACAAATGTTTTTAATGTCCCCCATCTTGGATTTGTAATGATCTATTGACAAATCAATGCATTGAACTATCATATTTTAATAGAATATGTCAACCAAATTATATATTGATTGCGTAGTTGCTTGGTTACTTTTTACTGGTTTTCAGTTTAAGCAGTTTAACAATATGCATATTTTATTTCACGTGCAAAGACTTATATTGATATGTTTTTGGACAGTTGTTTCCGGATACGGTATTATCTGTCGATTTTAATTTATTTTCGACTTTCTTGATAAAAAAATATCTAGAATGATGAATACACATGCGATTTTACGGATGGTCTGGTTGATATTTTTTTACATTGTACTCACCAGAATTGGACCTAGAAAGACTATAAAAAAGAACAATAAGCTAGGGGGAGGAGACACTGCCCTCTATTCGCTTTATCATACGGCCTCAGACTTTAGGCTTAATGTTTCGGATTTCTAATTTGGGACAATTGACATCTAAAATTATTTACAGATTGGATAAAAAAACCTTTGCTTCTTGACTGCATGTTAGGTATTGATTGACGAATATCGTCATACATAAATATTATAATCGTATTGTGTCATTGAAATATTATAATAACATTTCCTGCTAATTGGGATCAACTGTTAGTTGCAATCCTCATCATTACACCCTACCTGCAATAAAAACTATCCAGAACCGTCAAAAATATAAACTTATTTTAAAAACTTGTGATAAACAGTTCGGGCTAGTAAACTTTGGTTCGGGATAGTGAAAAAATCCATCTGGTAGCCCGAACGGGCTAGTGGTTTAAAAAGTGAAATTCGCACACTGACTTTATGTTAAATTGTGCGTAACACCCCAAATATTTCCTATATCCCTTGATATATTGCTTTCATATCTTGAATAATGTTAACGTGCATATTTTTATTAACGTCTTGTTATTGTAGTGTACATATTTTTCGGATTTCGGACAGTTCATTCATCGAGTATTATTGTTGTGGTTTTGTGAGTACTCTTCATGTAAAATACTGCTGTTTAGATGTTCAGTTTTAGTCGTATATCAGGATTCAATACCTATACCTTAGTGAAAATGGCATCGGAAGAACATTTGTTCATTGCATTAGATAGAATTAAACATTATTATTATCTATCTATCTTATTGTTTATTGCAGTTTCAGTAATATTCTGTCTATAAATGATTTCAACATGATATAATTATAAATCATGGCAGGCTAGGAAATGTGTATATATGAAGCAAAAATTTAAAATAGACAGTTCATTTTTTTCCCATTTACATGTATGTATATTTATCTATGTCAGGGCTCGACATTAACTTTTGAAGCCACTTGTCCAGTCGGACAAGTAGACCATAATTTCACTTGTCCTGACCAAAAAGCAACTTGTCCTGACCATTATATCTTTATTCTGCTCATTACTTTGCAAAATAATGAAATAATACAAAATGCTCAAATCATAAAGACTTGAATCGTTCAAATTACATGTTATTACTTGAATCGTTCATATTACATGTAAACATAATTGCAGGCAATTTTAATACAAAAAGAACTGACTTGAATAACAGGAAAACTCAAGATAATTGATTTTTAAACATTATACAAAGCCATAATACCTGACAAAAACTTGTTTGTTGACAACATCAAACAGAAAATGTTAAAAGTGATGTATATGTACAGTACTTAACTGATATTTAAAAAAACAAAATCATTCTATACATAGGGAGGACGTCACTACGTTAATTGTCTGTAAGATCGATGTGTACCGGTGTCGTAAAATGCATATTCTTTACACGGGAGAATATTCTAGTTATCTTGGCAAAGAAAAAAATGTTAAGGGTTGCTTCCCTTGTGAACAGTTCAGTGTAGTACATGTATCACATGGAACTATCGGAATATCTCGGGCTTCGACGATTAAACGTATACAAAATATTCTCGGAAAAATTGAGTGATATCTCCACAGAAATAATAGCTTTAAAGGCATTTTTTCTAAGTTATACAATTATAATGACCACTTGTCCTGTCGGACTAGCAAATTTCTTTATTTACTTGTCCGGACTAACAATTTGGTTGTCCCGGACAGTCGGACTACCTTTAATGTCGAGCCCTGTATGTAGACATCTTTTGTGGTAAACAGTTATGCAACATGTCGGAAAACGCCCAGGACAAATATATCGACATAATGATTTTTTCACTTATGTGGGTGTATGTTGGCTCCACTTCACACGATACAGTCATTGTAGTTTAATTGAAAAATGCATCTTACAATGTGAGATGAGTTCTGGGTTCAAGCCCCAGCAGTGGCCTATCAAGTGTGAAATACGGAGCCATTATCATTAAATATACACAGTTCTTTCTTTAAACAATACAATTAAATATAAGGAATAATGTTAAAGGGGCATTGCTGCTTAGCTATTTTTGACATTGAATAACAGGGTTTATATACACCTCAAGGATAAATGCTTCTAAATTTGTAAAAAAACAAACCAGTCGAAGAGTGCAGAATATTAAACATTTGCAACTTTCTGATGTCTAGAATGTCTTAAATGCCACTTTAAGTTTGTTTTTTTTTTGTACAAAATGACCCATTTTGTGCTGTCCATTATCGGTTAATGTTTTACGCTGTCAGGTCCAGAAGCGCTCATTCTGTAGCTTGTTTGGACCATAATCTATAATGCGACCAAGTTTCAGCAGATTCGGCCCAGTGGTTCTGATTTTATACCCTGTGCCTATTGAGTATAAGTACTATTACTCACTGATTTATGCATTATGAGCTCGGCTGTTTTCGGAAAAAAAACCTCAGGTTTTGTCATAGCCAGCTCATTGTGTCATGTCGTGTCTTTTCGCCATCCGGCGTCTGCCATGCTAAAACCTTAACATGAACCCATTGTACCCACAATTTTTTTTCGTACCCATTTGTTTGTACCCAAATATTTTTCGTACCCAAATGTTTTTCGTACCCAAATGTTTTTTGTACCCATTTTTTTCGTACCAAATTTTTTTCGTACCCAATTTTCTTTTTTCGTACCCCAATTTTTTTTCGTACCCAATTTTTATTTATCGTACCCAAATTGTTTTCGTACCCACATGTTTTCGTACCCAATTTTTTTTTTGTACCCACTTTTTTCGTAACCACTTTTTTTGTACCCAAATTTTTTTGTACCCAATTTTTTTCCGTACCCAAATTTTTTTCGTACCCATTTTTTTTCTACCCAATTTTTTTTCGTACCCAAATTTTTTCGTACCCAATCTTTTTATTGCCATTTTTCTTCGTACCAAAATTTTTTTCGTACCCAACTGTTTTTGTACCCAAATTTTTTTATTCGTACCCATTTATTTTTTTCGTACCAAATTTTTTTGGTCGAAATAATCGGCTTTCAATTTGATTTGATCTTCCCACTCATTCCATCCCGCGAAACCCTTAAGGTGTCGCAACTCTGGTATGGAATGAGTGATGTATTGGACGTCATCATTGATGACGTTCATTCGAACGAATGATAAAGGGGGCTAAGTTTCGTTAAGCTGGGGCAAATCACTGCGATTTGAGGCGCTTGAAAACTGGTCGAACACGTTTGCTGAAATTTGACATGTATATGGACAAGAATGCGATCTACCTGTTGGCGTAGGCGTTATACCTGGGAAAAATCAAGTTTTCGAGTATTTTGTGTTTAATTTTTTTTCTGCGAAACACAACGCGCGTAGATAAACATTGTGACGTAACGTCATGAAAAGCGCTTAGGCTAGCTTCCATCTTGTTAAGAAACTAAGTTACGCGTTATTAATTCAATATAATATTATACAGTTATGCGTTAAATCTATAAACAACGACGTCATAATTGTGTTTAAATATCAATACGAAGTACACATGCATGTCTTTTGTGCAGATCGAGTGTGGTTGTTTAGATATTCATGACATAAATCTATGTTATTGTGTGCGACGAGTTGAAGAAAGGTTTACACGGCGAGGCTTTCCGAGACGTGTCGGATAAATGTAAGTACACACTGGTATTAACAAGGTATTCTATTTATCCGATAATATCTTTAATATACATGATAATCATGAGACAAATACATTGTTAATTTAGATTTAATTATTGAATCAATAAAGAAACGTGAGCAGTAAATCAATTGAGTATAAACAACTAGCTTACCTTAATGACGACAATAATCCAATATAATATAACAATTACAATTACATACGTCATAAATTGCGCAATCAGTTGCATGCAAAATAAAAGTACGGAAAGCCGGTTTTGAGAAATGTTTATATAGAGTTGCAAAAAAGTATGATATAAACAATAACAAACGATAGAGTGGTGACGGACTTCTCAAAATAGCATTAATTGAAATAGTTTCATGTATATTAAAATATCTGTGATATCTTTGGATACCATCATCAAATACACAGAAAAAATAAAATACAATGTAAGTCGTCATTAAGGTAAGCTAGTTGTTTATACTTGAATTTGTCCGACGAGTTGAAGAAAGGTTTACACGGCGAGGCTTGCCGTGAGCAACACATCATTAGCAGCATAAAGTGCGTAACAAATAAACAAAATAATCAAACATAATTATAATATCACGTAGCACATTAAAATATCTATTGCAACTGACACCGTTTTGTAGCGAAATTTGATGACTCAATTTCAGCTTTAACAAGAGTTATAAAAATACTTAATTAAGTATAAACGTCACGCGTATCTAAATGACATCGTTAATCCAATGTTTGTAACAATAAGTTGACTACTTTAATCCAAAGTTTATAACAAACACCTTGAAACGATATGCACTTCCACCTTTATTAATCCATGTCTTTGTCGAAACTTAGTTCAAACCACACAATTGTATTGTATTTCTATCTATGTTTACATTTATGCATGATGAACACACAATCCGAAACACGTTTTGCATTCGTTCGATGCTTTAAACAAATAGTTTACAGATAAAAAACACAACGTCCGCGACATGTTCTTAAATTCCAGAGAGTGTAAATAAAACTGTTGTGTTTCGTCACCGAAATGACGTCACACAATGTACTGCGTAGTACATTTCGTAATATAAAATCAAAGCGCTGATTGCATTGCAAAATGAATTCAACACTATCTTGAACGCAACGCTATAATGATGTTTCAATAAAATACACAGAATTTTGTAAACACAGAAAAAGGCTTAATGCTAGTCGATAGTGTTTAAGATGGGGATGTCCGACACAATGCAGTGGTTTGCTCTTTTCACGTTTTTAATATTATAGAAATGGGAATTGAAGTTCTACTTTTTAAGGTAGCTAATCGAACGGCTTCGAAACAATAAACATGTCTGCGAGTATTATGGTTAATTTCATGTGATGTGTATATTAAATTTTTGCGAGAACTTTGGTTACCATCATTAAATGCACAAAAAGAAATAGGTTCTTAATTTTATTTCATTTCACCACTCATTCCATCCCGCGAAACCCTTAAGGTGTCGCAACTCTAGTATGGAATGAGTGATGTATTGGACGTCATCATTGATGACGTTCATTCGAACGAATGATAAAGGGGGCTAAGTTTCGTTAAGCTGGCGAGAATCACTGCGATTTGAGGCGCTTGAAGACTGGCCCAGCACGTTTGCCGAAATTTGACATGTATATGGACAAGAATGCGATCTACCTGTTGGCGTAGGCGTTATACCTGGCAAAAATCAAGTTTTCGAGTATTTTGTGTATAAATACTTTTATGGGAAAGGGCACGCGCACAGATAAACATTGTGACGTCACTTCACAAACAGCGTTAGACATCCGCCATCTTGTAACGCGACAAAGAAACTCAGTGTTATTAATTCAATAAACACAGAAAATATGATTGTGTTTAATTATCATTAATACAAATGTCTATATTTTGTGCAGCGGATGTTTATTCAGACGGATACGACAGAATTATGTAAGTATCATTGTGTACTTTACAGTAGATTTTACTACGCAAGAAATTTATTATATCTCACTGACAAAATGAGCTTGACACATAAACAACAACCGGATCGGATTTACATCCACATAATATTGTGCGAATCCGATGCAATTTAAATTACTAATGTTTGATAACGTTTGATGAATTCGTTATATCAATATGCATTAACTTTCAAGGGGAATAATTATAATTGAAATGTGCGATTCAATGACAGTGTTATAGGAGGTTTTTGTGTGACGTCACAAGAGGGGTTTTCCGTTACTAAAAATATATTGGCCGTCAACTTCTCGATCGCGGCCAATTACATTCTATCAGAGTAAAGGTCGTCGGAAGACTTAATACTTACAATTTCACAAAACAAAACTATAAATACTCGTATTCTTTTTTAAGTAAGACTTGAATAAATGATATTTCAAAAATTATAAAACGTACAATAATTTCAATAGTATTATAAGTGGTGTGGATGCGATAGTGTTATTTTTCATCAGAGATTGAAATTTAGTGTAAGGGGTGTATTGAATCAGTTATAAAACAAAGCCCTTAAATAGCTCAATACATTTCAATCTTGAAACGTAGTTTTAATTTTCTTTTACATTGAATGAATTTTCGTTTCGTTTACATTGAATGAAAATATTAATAAATTTAAGCATTCCAATTGAAAAATAAACCACCTGAATATGGTGCAAATTGAACTGTCTTTGCATGTACGTGTATATTGAAAGCTCTTCTCTTGTGATAATGAGCGATACAAATCTAGCATTTTATGATACCATAAATCTACACATTTTATTTATTTTACGCAAGTATTTTATATCCGTATAATGACCGAACGCGATTGCTTGTTTTTATGATGATGTTTCGAACACTGCAGTAACGCACGATCTTTACACATTATAGCAGAGTTTACATTAGCAGGTACCCGTTAAATACGTTAATTGTGTAGCAGTAAATTTGTAAAATATTTTAAATGTATAGTTATTAAACACTTTATTGTTATGTTTAAACTGGCTAATATATATATACTTAATAGTTCCTAGCTGTTAATCCATTTCGGACAAATGTCTATTTTCAAATATTTTATTAAAGCAACTGTTAAATTTTTGACTTAATATGCCAAGAGATGACATAGAGGTATCATAAATTGTGTTTAATGACCAGACACGTGTGGTTTATGCAGAGACCCCATACAGAGTCATACAAGTATAGGTCCCTGGGTTTATTACACACTGTTTTCTTAGTAATTGTCTGGACAGTATCCGATCATATCGAGATAATCGGTTTGTGATAAACAAAGGGGAAGTTAAACACTGGGTTAAAAAGGCTGAAATAAAGAGTGTCAAAACTGGTGTGAACAATTAAATAAAAGCATTTACATTTATCAAGAGGATTTAGTTAATCTGTAACAAGGCAAGTTTTTACAGACAAATAGGTTCAAAACAGTTTTTATATGTTGATAACATACATTCAATCAATTTGTTGTTTGTTTTCGTCCTTATTTGTGTTCGTTCATTGGATTCACTTTAATCTGAAAGAATTTCAAGTTCTGAGTATTTTTTATTCTTCAAAAGGGTCGCGAATATGATTGTAACCTTATCACGACGCGGTTCATCACATGCAAACAATAGCAGAATGGCCGCAGTTTTGACGGCCAAAATTTGAGCATGCGCAAACGTGACGTCATTATCGGAATCCCCAAAACCTCCTATATCGGGATAATTAGTCGTTTAGACGTAACAGATAAGTATTTAGTTTGTTGTGTTTCATTTTCAACATAATTTTACCGCTTTTTCCTTAAAGTAAAACAGTTCAGTCGTCATTATATCTTGAATTTTAAATATTGAAATACATGTCGGATATTTCATATTTTCGGACGTTGCTGCGTAAGCTAGTTGTCAACATAATTATTAAGATACATATTTACCTTTTACCATACAATTGTGCAGCTGTTGTCTACTTAATGACGCGCTGTTTAATGTCTATAATGTTTTTCTGCCCGTGATGATAATAAGTCTTTAAATCAACAAACCTCAGCAATGTCAATGGTCTGTCAACATTAGAAAATTATTAGCTAAAGAAACTTCAGCGTACAATTTATATGGTATTGACATACCTGTTCTCTGAGGCCAACTCTGTATCTAAAGTCAACCAGAGTCGTAACATATTTATGTCACGCAATAAATCAAAGAATACTCATTTTCTTGGATACATTACTACATATATTGGTGAATGAATATAAATTACTGCATCGAGGAATATTTTAAGGTTTAAATGTTTCAAATGCATCTAACAATAGATGAAAATAACTCTCATCAGTCTGAAATTCACAATTTTGAAGCCATTGTCGCTTTGTCCAAGACTAGTTTTCATTTGGATACTGTCGGATCATCCTTGACATCTTTTGCTGATATTGTAAACAATAAAACATTACCTTTGTTTTCTGAAATCTATTATTTGTGATTAACAACAAACGTCTGGTGGATTATAAAACTGATTTCAGTGTGAATCGGGTAGTTTTAAATATTTACTTTGAGTTTGTATTTACACTACAATTTGTTAACAAAACAAGCCAGAATATTCTAAAATACCGGGAAATGTCATTCTGAATTTGAAAACACTTGAGCACATGGTATACAAATACAAATTTTATTTTAAGTCAGTTTGTACATAACAAGTATAACATTAGCGATGTATCGCTATTGACTGACATATGGTATGTTACTAAAAGTAGAAATACCGTGAAATCTCGGGAGATTTGCATTTCAAGAAAGTCTGACACATCGCTGTTTTTCTCGATATGAAAGAGCAGAATAGATAAATTTTAAATGTTTAAGATAGTATTTTGTGAAAGAATGTATCGGTTAAATGTGAAAAATGTCAATCTTTCCAATCAAGACGTGATTGATTTGGGCCAATAACTGCATTTAAAACCTGTTTTGGACCGGTCTTTGTTAACTGTCAACTTTTCGGGATTTTCTGGTTGACTCTCCTAATGGGGTTGGTCCATAACTATTAAGTCGCGCCAGTAGTCATAGTATAAGCAACATTGAAGCCTAATATGCATTCATCTATTATTACATAAAAATGATGATTTTTTTCTTACTTGGTAACTGGCGACACACATTTTCAATTCTATTTCATTAAATTTGGCATATATATTAATAAAAATGGCATCGTATGAACATGTCGTCATAGAAAAAAGGACCATTGAAGCCTAATATGCATTCATCTATTATTATTTGGGAACAAATAATTTTAACGTGTGAAGACCCTACATAAAAATGCTAATTTTGTTCTTACTTGGTACCTGGCGACACACATTTTCAAGTCTATTTTATTAAATTTGGCATAGATATTTATAGAAATGGTATCGTATGAACCATTAGTCGTAGTATAAGCAATATTGAAGCCTAATATGCATTAATCTATTATTATTTGGGCACAAATAATTTTACTGTGTGAAGACCCTACATAAAAATGCTGTTTTTTTCTTACTTGGTACCTGGCGACACACATTTTCAAGTCTATTTCATTAAATTTGGCATAGATATTTATAAAATTGGCATCGTATGAACCAGTAGTCATAGTATAAGCAACATTGAAGCCTAATATGCATTCATCTATTATAATTTGGGCACAAATAATTTTACCGTGTGAAGACCCTACATAAAAATGCTGATTTTTCTCTTACTTGGTACCTGGCGACACACATTTTCAAGTCTATTTCATTAAATTTGGCATAGATATTTTTAAAAATAGCATCGTATGAACCAGTAGTCATGGTATAAGCAACATTGAAGCCTAATATGCATTCATCTATTATTATTTTGGGCACAAATAATTTTACCATGTGAAGACCCTACATAAAAATGCTGATTTTTTTCTTACTTGGTAACTGGCAACACACATTTTCAATTCTATTTCATTAAATTTGGCATATATATTAATAAAAATGGCATCGTATGAACATGTCGTCATAGTAAAAGCAACATTAAAGCCTAATATGCATTCATCTATTATTATTTGGGAACAAATAATTTTACCGTGTGAAGACCCTACATAAAAATGCTAATTTTGTTCTTACTTGGTACCTGGCGACACACATTTTCAAGTCTATTTTATTAAATTTGGCATAGATATTTATAAAAATGGTATCGTATGAACCATTAGTCATAGTATAAGCAATATTGAAGCCTAATATGCATTCATCTATTATTATTTGGGCACAAATAATTTTACTGTGTGAAGACCCTACATAAAAATGCTGTTTTTTTTCTTACTTGGTACCTGGCGACACACATTTTCAAGTCTATTTCATTAAATTTGGCATAGATATTTATTAAATTGGCATCGTATGAACCAGTTGTCATAGTATAAGCAACATTGAAGCCTAATATGCATTCATCTATTATTATTTGGGCACAAATAATTTTACCGTGTGAAGACCCTACATAAAAATGCTGTTTTTTTTCTTACTTGGTACCTGGCGACACACATTTTCAAGTCTATTTCATTAAATTTGGCATAGATATTTATAAAATTGGCATCGTATGAACCAGTAGTCATAGTATAAGCAACATTGAAGCCTAATATGCATTCATCTATTATTATTTGGGCACAAATAATTTTACCGTGTGAAGACCCTACATAAAAATGCTGATTTTTCTCTTACTTGGTACCTGGCGACACACATTTTCAAGTCTATTTCATTAAATTTGGCATAGATATTTTTAAAAATGGCATCGTATGAACCAGTAGTCATGGTATAAGCAACATTGAAGCCTAATATGCATTCATCTATTATTATTTTGGGCACAAATAATTTTACCATGTGAAGACCCTACATAAAAATGCCGATTTTTTTCTTACTTGGTAACTGGCAACACACATTTTCAATTCTATTTCATTAAATTTGGCATATATATTAATAAAAATGGCATCGTATGAACATGTCGTTATAGTAAAAGCAACATTAAAGCCTAATATGCATTCATCTATTATTATTTGGGCACAAATAATTTTACCGTGTGAAGACCCTACATAAAAATGCTAATTTTGTTCTTACTTGGTACCTGGCGACACACATTTTCAAGTCTATTTTATTAAATTTGGCATAGATATTTATAAAAATGATATCGTATGAACCATTAGTCATAGTATAAGCAATATTGAAGCCTAAAATGCATTCATCTATTATTATTTGGGCACAAATAATTTACTGTGTGAAGACCCTACAAAAAAATGCTGTTTTTTTTCTTACTTGGTACCTGGCGACACACATTTTCAAGTCTATTTCATTAAATTTGGCATAGATATTTATAAAATTGGCATCGTATGAACCAGTAGTCATAGTATAAGCAACATTGAAGCCTAATATGCATTCATCTATTATTATTTGGGCACAAATTATTTTACCATGTGAAGACCCTACATAAAAATGCTGATTTTTCTCTTACTTGGTACCTGGCGACACACATTTTCAAGTCTATTTCATTAAATTTGGCATAGATATTTTTAAAAATGGCATTGTATGAACCAGTAGTCATGGTATAAGCAACATTGAAGCCTAATATGCATTCATCTATTATTATTTAGGGCACAAATAATTTTACCATGTGAAGACCCTACATAAAAATGCTGATTTTTTTCTTACTTGGTACCTGGCGACACACATTTTCAATTCTATTTCATTAAATTTGGCATATATATTAATAAAAATGGCATTGTATGAACATGGCGTCATAGTATAAGCAACATTGAAGCCTAATATGCATTCATCTATTATTATTTGGGAACAAATAATTTTACCGTGTGAAGACCCTACATAAAAATGCTGATTTTTTTCTTACTTGGTACCTGGCGACACACATTTTCAAGTCTATTTCATTAAATTTGGCATAGATATTTTTAAAAATGGCATCGTATAAACCAGTAGTCATGGTATAAGCAACATTGAAGCCTAATATGCATTCATCTATTATTATTTTGGGCACAAATAATTTTACCATGTGAAGACCCTACATAAAAATGCTGATTTTTTTCTTACTTGGTAACTGGCAACACACATTTTCAATTCTATTTCATTAAATTTGGCATATATATTAATAAAAATGGCATCGTATGAACATGTCGTCATAGTATAAGCAGAGAAGCATAATACGCATTCATCTATTAAAATTTGGGCTCATACAATTTTACCGTGTTAGCACCATATATCAAGTTGCAGATTTTTTTAATATTCGCCACATACCCACAGGCATTTTCATTAATATCTCAGAAAAATAGACCTATATATTAATACACATGGCATCTAAAGAACATTTTATCATTCATGGTTCCCAGCCAACCTGGAAATCAGGGAAAACCTGGAAAAAGACTTTCACTTTTTCCAGTCAGGGAAAAGTCAGGGAATTTGGGAAAAGTTCCTGAAATCAGGGAAAAATCAGGGAATTTTGCTTGGGCAGACTTTCCCAACTTGTCTCGAGAAGTCCATACAATTAAAACAGCAAATTATTTCCTCTGCATGGCTATGGTGACTTTGTAGTATACATGTAGCTTTAAAAATAAGTTATGTCTGCAACTGCTATTTATTCAGGGTGTCTAAAACAAGAAATAGGTCGAAATTATGATCCTGGACGTTTTATTTTCCATCAGGGAAAAGTCAGGGAATTTTGTTCATACAAAAAGCTGGGAACCCTGTAATAAAGCAATCTAGAGGCATGAAATGCATTTTTCTATTATGATATGTCCACAAATTATTTCACTAAGTGATGACCAAGCTTGAATATGAGGATTTGTTGAATATTTCATGCTAACCAACATACATTTTTAGTTGTATATCAGGATTCAATTCCTATACCTTAGTGAAAATGGCATCGGAAGAACATTTGTTCATTGTACTATATGGAATGAAACATTATATCTATCCATCTTATACTTTATTGCAGTTTCAGTAATATTCTGTCTATAAATGATTTCAACATGATATAATTATAAATCATTGCTAGCAAATGTGTATATATGAAAAAAAAAAAATAGACAGTTTATTTTTCCCCATTTATGTATATATATCTATGTATACATCTTTTGTTGTAAACAGTTATGCGACATGTGTCAGAAACGCCCAGTACACATATATGGACAGAATAATTTTTTCACTTACCGGTATGTGGGTGTATGTTGGCTCCACTTCACAAGATACAGTCATTGTAGTTTAATTGAAAAACGCATCTTACAATGTAAGATGAGTTCTGGGTTCAAGCCCCAGCAGTGGCCTATCATGTGTGATATACAGAGCCATTATGATTAAATATACACAGTTATCTTTTTATGTCCCCCACTATAGTAGTGGGGGACATATTGTTTTTGCCCTGTCTGTTGGTTGGTCTGTCTGTCTGTCTGTCTGTTTGCGCCAACTTAAACATTTTGCAATAACTTTTGCTATATTGAAGATAGCAACTTCATATTTGGCATGCATGTGTATCTCATGAAGCTGCACATTTTGAGTGGTGAAAGGTCAAGGTCATCCTTCAAGGTCAGAGGTCAAATATATGTGGCCAAAATCGCTCATTTTATAAATACTTTTGCAATATTGAATATAGCAACTTGATATTTGGCATGCATGTGTATCTCATGGAGCTGCACATTTTGAGTGGTGAAAGGTCAAGATCATCCTTCAAGGTCAGAGGTCAAATATATGTGGCCCAAATCGCTTATTTTATGAATACATGTACTTTTGCGATATTGAAGATAGCAACTTCATATTTGGCATGCATTTGTATCTCATGGAGCTGCACATTTTGAGTGGTGAAAGGTCAAGGTCATTCTTCAAGGTCAGAGGTCAAATATATGTGGCCCAAATCGCTTATTTTATGAATACTTTTGCGATATTGAAGATAGCAACTTGATATTTGGAATGCATATGTATCTCATGGAGCTGCACATTTTTAAACAATACAAATAAATATAAGGAATAATGTTAAAGGGGCATTGCTGCTTAGCCATTTTTGGGATGTTATTGTGATTTTTGGCCAAATTTGACACTGAATAACACGGTTTATATACATCCCAAGCATAAATGCTTCTAAATTTGTAAAAAAAACAAGTCGAAGTGTGCAGAATATTAAAAATTTGCAACTTTCTGATGTCTAAAGGTCATTAAATGCCACTTAAAGTTTACATGTTTTGTACAAAAGACCCATTTTGTGCTGTCCATCATTGGTTAATGTTTTACGCTTCAGGTCCAAAAACGCTCATTCTGTAGCTTGTTTGGACTATATTCTATAATGTGGCCACGTTTCAGCAGATTCGGCCCAGTGGTTCTGATTTTATACGCCGTGCCTAGCTTTTATTAGTCCACTACCGGTTTCACCGGAGGGGACTTATGGTTTGCACTCTGTGTGTCCGTCAGTTAGTCAGTCAGTCAGTCTGTCACACTTTTCTGAATCCTGCGATAACTTTAAAAGTTCTTAATATTTTTTCATGAAACTTGAAACATGGATAGATGGCAATAAGGACATTATGCACGTGATTTCATTTTGTTCCTACGTCAAAAATTCTGGTTTCTATGGCAATAAATAAAAACATAAAATAAATTCTGACAATGGTGGAGCCGGTAGGGGACAAATTTGCTTGACAATTATGAGTCTTGTTGAGTATTACTCACTGACTTATGCATATGCGCTCGGCTGTTTTAGGAGAATACCTGAGGTATTGTCATAGCCAGCTCATCGTGTCGTGTCGTGTCGCCGTCCGGCGTCCGCCATGCTAAAACCTTAACATTGACCCATTGTACCCACAATTTTCGTACCCACATTTTTTTTCGTAACCAAAATGTTCGTACCCACATTTGTTTAGACCCAAAATTTTCGAACCCACATTTTTTTAGTTCCCACTCATTCCATCCCGCGAAACCCTTAAGGTGTCGCAACTCTAGTATGGAATGAGTGATGTATTGGACGTCATCATTGATGACGTTCATTCGAACGAATGATAAAGGGGGCTAAGTTTCGTTAAGTTGGTGCAAATCACTGCGATTTGAGTTTCTTGAAAACTGGCCCAGCACGTTTGCTGAAATTTGACATGTATATGGACAAGAATGCGATCTACCTGTTGGCGTAGGCGTTATACCTGGCAAAAATCAAGTTTTTTTATTAAATCACGTAAAGATTTCGCAAGTTCTACATAACCGGATTTACAAAATGCGGTATGTGAATATACCGAAGCCCTACCGAAATCTCCGAAATCAAACTTTGATAAAAACAATGTTTCATTAGTGATTTCAGTGTATTTCGCAACAATCTATATTAAAATACGCAGTTTTTCGATAAATAATAATCATTAATGGGGATTTCGTGGGATCTCGGGGATTCCTGGGGAAATTTTGGTAATTACGGGAATTTCGGTATTTCTTCACACCCGTCAACATGGCCGACTTCGTCAGAATGAACGCTTAGAAAGTATTTACAAAAAAACATCATCACAAACGATGTTAAGTGAACCTGTTTTGTAGATAAGTATACGATCCATTGGAAAACACTAACATTTGACATAAAAAAACGCCAGTGGATATGGAAATCTTCATCGTTCGAAATAGCAGACGGCGTCAAGACTCAATGGCTGCTAATACATGTTCGAAAAGAACTCGAGAAAGTATTAACAAAATAACATTATTAAAAATGATGTAAAGTGAACGCTAATTCGCTGTTTTGTAGATAAGTATACGATCTATTGAAAAACCATA
The DNA here is from genome assembly GCF_020536995.1 of Dreissena polymorpha. Classification (NCBI taxonomy): domain Eukaryota; kingdom Metazoa; phylum Mollusca; class Bivalvia; order Myida; family Dreissenidae; genus Dreissena; species Dreissena polymorpha. The sequence goes on from NC_068365.1 coordinate 51,560,429, forward strand.
ACATTTGACACAAAAACACCCATGGATATGGAAATCTTCAGCGTAACGAAATAGCAGACAACACACGGCGTCTCATCTGGGTCTACGCTGTTTGCCAAGGCCGATAATATAATGAATGGAAATGCACAAACTCAGTAACTGGCAAGCATATATGCATTAGTAGGTTGTTTCGTGATTATTCAGAAACGACTACATAATTCTTTTGGTTCAGCCAGTGCAACTTAACAGAAATAAGTATAAAAAGTTTCTTCACCTGACAACAATGTGCCAACTTAATACAAGGTAAGTTGTTTACATTATTTAAAATATTGCAAGCTTACAGTACTGAACAATAAACAGCTGGTACAATGAAATGTCATCGTTTTAATTTTAATAAGCCCGTGGTAAATTACCCTTTTTAATGTTATGGATCAATGCATCTCTAACACCTTCAATAGACTTGTTCATGAAAAATATACACCCTTAGTGCATGTTATCCCATACACCATCAACCACTTACTAAGGCTCGATTGGTCATTCTCAGCTCGGGTACTACTTACCGGTACATGTACCCCGGGTACTCTTAACTTTACTTACATGTTCCCAGGGTACGGTAAATAAACTTAAACATACCCGCAAATATTAGATTATATCCGAGTTGTATATCCGCCCAAAATCCGATGTCGTTAAACATGCTACAGATAACGTAAAACAATATTGTTTACCTTAAACAACCTTCTCTTTTAAAAAATCTACATCAACATGCTTTTTAGTTTGAGTGTTGAGAGGACGCCGTAGGAATAAGCAAGTAATCAAGAATACGTCTCTGTTTCTGCTTTTATTTCCTTCATGTATAACGACGATAAGGATTGACGACTAACATTGACGACAATCATCACAAGCATTTACGACTAACACTGACGACAAGCATTGGCGACTAGATGTAACATTGACGATTCTCTACAATAAATGAAATTAACAATAAAAAATGAATAATAAGATTATAGTACAACAGATATGCTTTTCAAAGTATAATATAATGGCATACACTAATTAGAATAAGAGGTTTCATAAATAACAATTTGAAACATTTTCAATCAATATCGAAATATCTTATACAATATTTATTACACAGCATGAATTAATTGTTAAAACATAATATAAATTCCAAATATGGTGTTCCCCATTTAACGGACCTTGCAAACCAAATAATGTTTCTTTTAAATAATCTATGACGGTAAAAAGTGAACGTGCGATGTCACGGAAAATATTATACTTAACGACGTCATACAATGACGCGACTTTAAACAATTTAAGATTTAAAATTAAATCACATTATTGATTTTAACAATGAGTTTTGATAATATAAATGCCATTGAACAGAAAATTGACATAAATGTAAACATAATTAATTTTTACAAAATACCCGACAACAACCGATTTAGTGTTAAAATTCCCGGGTACGTTTTAGTATATTTACCGTACCCAGGGTACGAGCCTTACTTACTGTATTATTATTATATCTCACCGACTACAAGGTACCTTTACCTTGTTGTGTTTATCAACCTGGAATTTATGTAAAATCCGGCTTTCTTTACTTTTATTTTTCATTCATTTGATTACGCAATTGTTGACGTACCTCGTGGGAAATTATTTGAATCTTTGGATTTTAATGTTGACAAGCTGGAAGTGTCAATTTATTTTAAAAACGAATCTAAGATTTTAAGTATTGTGTGTTTGTCATGCATAATTCAGTGTTTTCCAAAAAAAAAATGGAGTAGCCAGTTATATGGCCGGCAACTATGCAGTAAAACAAAAGTATTTATGACATTTACTTGATATATATTGGGAAAAGTAGCCGTCATGTACCGGGTAAATGTAAGAGTAAATGTAACCGGCAGAATCGCTGGCTGCCGGTATTTAAAGAGAACACTGATAATAGTAAACTAAATCTCTACGACACGATTACAGCGTTGTAAAATTGTGTTTTGGGTGATAATGGTTAGTAATTCATACAAATGTTATTAAAAAATATTGTGCTTTAAAATTAATTTTGAGAATGGGATGGAAGAACAGAAAATGAAGAGCATACAGGGATGGAAATAAGTGGTTTCCCATGAGCCCGGGGCAAGTAGATTTTGGCCTGGGCAACTCGATTTCAAAAGTTGGTAAACTTGTTTTTTTTAAATCTTAAAACAATTCAGTGCAATAAAAATTGAAAAACAATTGATCACCATGGATCAATACTAGTTAAATAACATTCATTATTTAGGAATAGGACATGATTCAATTCAGGCTCATAATAATACATCATGCATTGAACATGTGTATTGTCAGCAAATGTATATAATTATTTATTATTTTATTAAAAAAATGTATAATAATATTCACATGTTCATATTTCTGGGCTCGTTATTCTTTATCTGGGCAACCAAAATACTAAAGATGGTTGCCCACAATAGTAAAAAGTTAGTTTCAATCCCTGGCATATCATTGTAACTTTATTGTTTAACTGCATTGCATTAAAATTGTGATTGAGGTAAGCTTGTTGTTTATAGTATATTTACTTTTTAGCTCGACTATTATATATGAAATATATATAGTGGACCTATCCTACTCACCCGGCGTAGGTGCGCGCATTGGAATGTTTGCGTACCACCTCGAATATATTTCCTATGTCCATTGACATATTGCTTTCATACATGTATTTTGCTTCTTAACCAACATGACCCCAATGTATAAACAAAAGCAGATAACTGTATCAAGCATTTTGTAACAATTATGGCCTTTTTTTCACTAAGAATAAGCATATAATTGATAAATCTATTTTAAAGTTTGCGTACCACCTTTAAATTCATTTTTTATTGCCACAACTTCTTTATTATGTTCTCCCCAAATTTTTTAAGGGGGGAGCATATAGTCGCCGCTTCGTCTGTCCGTCCGTGCACAATTTTTGTCCGGGCTATTTCTCAGCAACTAATGACTGGAATTCAATTAAACTTAATGGGAAGCTTCACTACCAAGAGGAGACATGCATATTATCAGCCGGTTCTGGTCAAATGATTTTTCACAGAGTTACAATGTATGGCCCTATGAAATTTTCCATTAACAGTACATATAACGCGATCTACCTGTTGGCTGTTCGTTATAACTGGGAAAAATCTAGTTTTTGATTAAATCACGAAAAAGTGGTGTTTTTTATTGCGCAATCGCTATAAACACGTGGCTTGGCCGAAAGTACATGTAGCTTTAATAGCAACCCCAAGACAATTCACACCCAGGAGACAATTCACGGGCTAGACTATTCAAATTAGATTTTTCATACCCCAATTTTTCGATTTTCGTAATCATTTTTGTCGTACCTAAATGTTTTTCATACCCAAATTTGTTCGTACCTAAAAAAAAATTCGTACCCATTATTTTCGTACCCAAATGTTTTTCGTACCCAAATTTTTCGTACCCAATTTTTTTGGTACCCAATTTTTTTGGTACCCTTTTTTTTTCGTACCCATTTTTTTCGTACCTAAATTTTTTTTCGTACCAAATTTTTTTCGTAACAATTTTTTTTTCGTACCCATTTTTTCCGTACCCAAATGTTTTTGTTCCCAATTGTTTTCGTACCCAATTTTTTTTTCTTACCCATTTTTTTCGTACCCAAATGTTTTTCATACCCAAATTTGTTCGTACCCAATTTTTTTTTCGTACCAATCTTTTTGTACCCAAATTTGTTCGTACCCAATTTTTTTTTCATACCCATTTTTTTCGTACCCAAATAAAAAAATTCGTACCCATTTTTTTAGTACCCATATTTATTTCGTACCCAGATTTTTTTGTACCCAAATTTTTATTTGTACCCATTTTTTTCGTACCCAAATAGTTTTCGTATCCTATTTTTTTTCGTTTCCTTTATTTTTTCGTACTCTAATTTGTTTTCGTAACCAAATTAGTTTTTTTTCCTGCCCATATTATGTTCGTACCCATTATTTCTTCGTACACAAATTTGTTCGTACCCAAATTTTTTCTTACCCATTTGTTCGTACTAAATTTTTTTTCGTACACAAATTTGTTCGTACCTAATTTTTTATTCGTACCCATTTTTTTCGTACCCAAATAGTTTTTCGTACCTTTATTTTGTTCGTACCCTTTTTTTTTCGTACTCAAATTTGTTTTCGTACCCAAATTTTTTATTTTTTTAGTACCCACTGCCCACATATTTTTTCGTACCAATTTTTTATTTTGAAATAATCGATTTTCAATTTGATATGAACTCTCCACTCATTCCATCCCGCGAAACCCTTAAGGTGTCGCAACTCTAGTAATATAGATAGTTGCGAAATACACTGAAATAACTAATGAAACATTGTTTTTATGAAAGTTTGATTTCGGATATTTCGGTAGGGTATCGGTATATCCACATAACGCATTTTGTAATTCCGGTTATGTAAAACTTGCGAAATTTTTTCGTGATTTCATCAAAAACTAGATTTTTCCCAGGTATAACGCCTATGCCAACAGGTAGATCGCATTCTTGTCCATATACATGTCAAATTTCAGCAAACGTGCTTAGCCAGTTTTCAAGAAACTCAAATCGCAGTGATTCTCGCCACCTTAACGAAACTTAGCCCCCTTTATCATTCGTTCGAATGAACGTCATCAATGATGACGTCCAATACATCACTCATTCCATAAAAGCATCACCCACTCATTAATTTCAAGACAATCTTGGCTTCGTAATTGTCAGAACACGTTTTTAAACGATGTCCGAAACACTATTAACGTAAAATAGGACTACCGGAATTTTCAATTAAAATGAAACAGTAATTATGAAGGATTATAAGGAAGTAACTTATAATTTAGAAACATGAAAGCATCACCCACCCGATAATTCCAAGACATTCTTGGCTTCGTTAATTTCAGAATACGTATTAAACTGATGTCCTAAACACCAAGCAAATTGTGTTCATTGCATTTAAAAACTGGTTATCACACTTACTTTTGTACGCACACAAGAAAATTATTTACATGTCCGAGAGAGATCAATTGTTGTGTCACGCACTTTGTGAACACAGTTATTACAAAGAGTGCATCAGAAAGTACATGGTAGACATAATGAAAATACTTCACAATCACTTAAATACGACACTTTGATAAATGACCAACAGAAACCGTTGACAGATAGCCAATAACTGAACTTATTGTAGTCCGAACTTATTTCAGTATTTTCACGAAATTTCAATAATTAGTGTAACGAAAGCAAAAGAAAGAATTTTTATTAAAATATAAGTTAAGTATCATATATTAAAAAGCATCATAATAAAAAAGGCGTCTAATATCAATAGACACATATAATGGCATTTAATCAAATGTATGTTGCAATCATCGCGATGGTTCATTTTGCTTTTTGTGCCATTTCAACCGCCTTTTTCGGGTAATAAGTATTTTATCTACATCGTTTGAACGCATTTCTTGTAGACAACATGCAGGATTCTTGGCGAAAGTAATTATCGTTTATTTTCAACAATTTACCGAGTTAAAGTATGCCCGTTACATTTCAAGAAGGCATCGCTAAGAAAAACAACATTTAGAAATCACTAAAACGTACGATCTTTTATATAAATGTTGAATATTTTAGGAATTGAAAAGTAATATTATAATGGCTGCGATTGAACAAATATATAATACTCTTTATGTTAGATTAATGCTGGTTATGAAATATTGTTCTTGTCTTTACAAGGGCTAAATAGTGGTCTAACTTTTCATCATATCGGTAAGACTTTGTCAAGATTTTGAAAAAACAGAGGTGAGTGTGAGAATATTCCATGATGACACGAAAACCACGTGTTTGTACAATTACCTAGGGACATTACAAGTACATTGCACTCTATAAAAGTACATCCAATAACTGAACATAATGTTTTAATGAGATTACATGTTCAAACGACGTTATGAAAGATGTTTATTAATATCGAGTACAAATAGGTACAATTTTACAACGATTACATGTTATGGAATGATATCTGTAGTGCGTTTTCCCTGGGGTTATGCATCTGTATCTTTTTATTGGTGCAGGGTTTCTGATAACACAAATTCAAGGCATTAACATGCTCGTTGTATACTTGAAGCATATGCAAGAATAGAAAAAACTGTTCCTTTAATTTTCAAAACAGATAAGTGTTATTAAGGTTAAACCCATAATCAAAGCATTAACGATTTCAATTATGTACAAAATGATTAAATATATTTCGCGATATGCATTTATTCCGTTGTACAATGCTATCATTTTTCATAACATGCAACATACACCGTGATTGTTAAACACACTGACCAAAATAATTCAAACAAACTGACCAACTAGTTCAGGTTACAAACACACCGGAATCGATAAATGATTTAAACATTAAGTTAGGTGCGAGAGTATTTTTAATTAAACAATCGTACTGCCATTTGTACGATCCAAATCGCGATGGACAGTTCCGAGGAGTTATGCGACGTCTGACCTGCTTGACAAGAGTGCAGTTTTAAGGATGCTGAATAAAATAGCTTAACGAGCAATGTCCCCGTTGTCCAAAAAACTCATCGCGTAATATAGGATAATAAAGCAGTTTGCGGCTCCGTCAGTTAACTCCTTATCGTATATGAAAAACATAACATTAAGCGAACACAGAAAACGCTTGATTTACGATTTAAGATAAAACTTCTAATTGTTATTTAATTAAAACTGAAACTGGTATTTAGCATACAACTACTGCCAACAACCCAATTAACCGTTATAATCTTAATCTTTACGATCAATTTAATGTGAACATTTGCGTAACAAGGGCTACAAAAAGACTTTTCAACTAGTTAGATACTTACCCGATTTTGTTCTATAGTCTGCAAGCAATTTATCTACTTTTATTTTTCATTATTTTCAAAACGCCGTTATGATAAATTTTGGTCATGACATTTTACTGGCAAACGAAAGACACAATGGTTTCAAGTGTACAAAATGCTGGAAAGCAATTATCTGACAACACCATAGTCTGGGTCACAAATAATGTTAAAAGCGGCGCAGATGTGTCCATTGTCTCTCATCTGACATTGCAAGCTCGCTATGGCAGCTGTGCCCCATTTCTCTCATCTGACATTGCAGGCTCGCTATGGCAGCTGTGTCCCTTTTCTCTCATCTGACATTGCAGACTCGCTATGGCAGCTGTGTCCCATTTCTCTCATCTGACATTGCAGGCTCGCTAAGGAAGCTGTGTCCAATTTCTCTCATCTGACATTGCAGGCTCGCTATGGCAGATGTGTCCATTGTCTCTCATCTGACATTGCAGGCTCGCCCAGCTGTGTCCCATTTCTCTCATCTGACATTGCAAGCTCGCTATGGCAGATGTGTCCCATTTCTCTCATTTGACAATACAGGCTCGCTATGGAAGCTGTGTCCCATTTATCTCATTTGACATTGCAGGCTCGCTATGGCAGATGTGTCCATTGTCTCTCATCTGACATTGCAGGCTCGCCCACCTGTGTCCCATTGTGTCTCATCTGACATTGCAAGCTCGCTATGGCAGCTGTGTTCCATTTCTCTCATTTGACATTGCAGGCTCGCTATGGCAGCTGTGTCCATTGTCTCTTCATTTGACATTGCAGGCTCGCTATGGCAGATGTGTCCAATTTCTCTCATCTGACATTGCAAGCTCGCTATGGCAGCTGTGTCCCATTTCTCTCATCTGACATTGCAGGCTCGCTATGGCAGATGTGTCCCATTCCCTCATCTTACATTGCAGGCTCGCTATGGCAGCTGTGTCCCATTTTTCTCATCTGACATTGTAGGTTCGCTATGGCAGCTGTGTCCCATTTCTCTCATCTGACATTGCAGGCTCGCTATGGCAGATGTGTCCCATTTCTCTCATCTGACATTGCAAGCTCGCTATGGCAGCTGTGTCCCATTTCTCTTTAATTGCCACGCGATTGATTTGTAAATGGAGAAATTTGTTGTGTCTTAGATCTGTATACTGCATTATTGAACACATAGTTTGAAATAAAACGTTGCGTCGTTATATTATATTGATTGTTGGAAGGGTTTGCATTCATGTACAATTTAATAAAAATCCGAATGACTTACACAACAATGCATTAGATAATATAAACTTATATTGCAGATACATGTAATTTAATTATAGCGTTCAGTCATGTTTTACTATATGTTAAGTTCTAAAGATAAAACAGTTTACTGTTAATCCCAATTCAATATCTACATTCTTTCATATTTGGATACAGTGAATTAGGAAAACTAGTAAACGATACCTATCAAGCACACAAATGATTAGCCCCGTGTAGTGATATAAGATAACATAGGCCAGGGGTTACGAGGATCTACCTACATTATTTTTTGCTAAGGAATTAACTAATGTATTCAATGCAAAAACTTAAATAGGTAATCTGTGAATCTCAACCAAGAAAGCTTACACCCTTTTTGTCTGCGATACCACAGACATCCGTGTTACCCACGGTGAGGTTTGAAATCATACGCTGAAGTATTTCAACTTGTGTGAAGTTAAGAAACGCTCATAAGCTTTATCATCTTAATTCGGTTTGTAGTCACCATAACGAAAAGTTACGGTTACCTTTTGGTACTACGTCTTAAGAAGCGACTTTTTGCTTTGTCACACCAACCCTTATAGAGTAACTTGCACATAAATACTTTCCGGATGTGTGTTGTATTTCCGTGTCCACGTATTTTACCGTATATGATAGTGTTACAACGCTTAAGCTGAGCGCTGGTCAGATTGTTTACAATAACAGGTGGACGGAACCAAGATCCATGTCGTAAGCCACGGAGGATACACATATTTTATTTTCAAACTTTCCGCCAGTCTCGGAGAAACATGTGTCTCAACAATTTGCTTTCTATCATTATTTTAGTTCCAACTTTGACAATAGTATTTTGAACCTAGTATTAAATCAGATCGATTTTTAATACGAAATATTTCGCGAATCATTCGTTGATAACTTTGGAATTTATGTTTCCTCAAATGCAAGACGATACTCTGTTGAATAATGCGAACACAATTAAGATGTTTCGTAGGAAACTTGCGTCATGTAAATTGTCCAAAACATTAAATTAAATAAATTAATGCATGAGCAATTATGTATAAATATCAAACTACTTTAAAGGAAACCGTTAGCCAGCAGAAACAACATATGCCGTAATTTAATGATGAACAGTTAAACATGTTTGTATCGAAGTAACATCAGCACCTTTAAGTCAATCCACTAAAAAACAAGCGCGTTTATCTTGTCAATAAGGCTTTGTCCTTCCGGGTTCTGAATCAAAGTCAGCAGAATATTTAGTACTAATGGAGACAATTGAAATATGTTTTGGCAACCAACAGTGTTTTCCCCTGAATCATAACATGAAAGTTCAATCGAAATGATTTTTAAAAACAGTCAGTCACTCAGTCTGCCAGCACCAGGTCAAAGCGACACTTGAATATCGGATGTTTGATACTTGATTTTTGAGTGGAGAGAAGGCATGAGCCAATTAAATGTCAAACTTTAAGGTTGCATAACTGAGCCTGTATTTTCGTGCCCTTTTATACCTCAATGGTATTCACAAGACTTGCCAAAATGTTTTTTTACATTTATGCAGCGTGCAGTAGCCATGAGGTAACATCAATGTTAATCCTGCTAGTAAAAGTTAAAATGATTTCTTTGAGGATATACTTGTAATAAATACTGCATTCTATCATTAAGTTGTAGGCGCCTTTTTCGTGGCTTTTTGTTGTATTTTAATTTATAAAACAATATGCTGGAATCATTATGTTTATATATGACCAACACACAATTTCTATCACGCTTGTATGATATTTCGGTGATAGAAGACACATTATTAAATTGATTGCGATATTATTTAAGCCATTTATATATATAATTTTGAATGTCATACACTATTGAGAACTGTTGATTAATATTAGTCATATAGACCGATTTAGTTGGCATTTTTGTACTCTACCTATTCACTACACTAACAAAAGACAACTACCATGTAATAATCACAGATAACCATTGATAATGTAGTCAGTATTGAATGGAAACTATAGCGGTTGGCACATACACAAGTATTGTGGCATAGCCAGGTTAAACAGGGACGAACCCCTTTTTACAGAGCATGAACAATATCTTTATTTCGAAAATGAATTCATCTGAGGACTATGCTGCTATTAATGTAGACATAGTCATTTTTCTGCCTTTAAACAGCACATTGAACTAAGGTAAAAACATGTTATTGGTTTGCATTGTGCTATTTATACGCCTTAATAGAAATAATTAACAATGAAATATTCAAATTACATTTGCCACGTACATGTAGATTTTCAAAACTTACACATCACGTGTAACCCGTACTGCGATATTGTTGTTTTTTTGCAATTAACTTACAAATCAATTAAGTGCAATGAGCGGCTATACAGGGATAAGAATATCGAGAGAAATTAATGTCGAACTCATTAATCATCGCAACTAGATCCTCCTGCAATCCTTATGGCTTATCAGTGTCAAGCTATCTAACAATGTATCGTATCCCCAATATGGTAAATTGCTATCACTCAATAAACTCATAACTTGAATAGGCTTTATACACGCACGATCTATCATGTTCATCCTGATGCTAATATTCTTTAAAACGTACTTTTCTTCCGAAGTTGCGACACTACACAAACATTAACGCAGACTATATTATCGACGTGGCGTTTATTTTGTTTAACTATTTATTTAACCTCGGTTTAATTGAAAGTCTAAGGTAAATTAAGTAATTAAAGAGTGCGTTGCCTGTGTAGTACTTGGCGCCTTCGAAGATATCTAAAGAACGTTGCCACATGGGGATTGAATCCGGGAACTTCCCTTAGCGAGGTTGACACTATTGCGTTTAAGATCATTTATATTTAACAAAGTCACCCTCGAAATTTGTAAAGCCACGGTACCAAAGACCATATTTTTCTTAGCGCAATTCGATTCCGTTTTGTAATAAACCCATTTATGCCTAGCGTCTAGAAAAAAAGGCATTGATGCGGCGTATCATCAGGGTCTGCGCTGTTTGCTTCAAAGAATTTCTGTAAAACAATTCTAAATATAGAAATAAATATACTAGACATTCATAATTTTGGAAATAAATTGATCCAATTTGGAAGGATGGGTGAGTCCACTAGGCATAAATGGGTTAAATAAGATAATTTTAAATTTTCGGTCCGTGTCTATTGTATAAAACAGCAAAGTAAGCACTTTACTTTCTGGATTCAATACAAAGACGAGTTTAGGGTATGTTTTGCTCCTTGCTGATAAATGGCCTGTCTAAGACTATTTATATCACATAGCACTCGCTCGCCCTACTATTGAGAGTCTTTCTTGCAGTTAAATTTCATGTGTTATTATCCAGGGAAAAAATAGAAAGCCTTTTTGGAGAACTTTTATGCAGACAAACCATTATACAAACAAGTTTGACTTTCAAACTAAAACTGTCTACGTTGATGACAGCGTGAAACATACTCAATTCAGTTCTATGATAAATAATTGTTCTTTTATGTACATGATGGGTAAACTTTCTGGTTTGGTATGTTATAATTCATTTCTCATGAAAAAAATGATATGCGATGGATCAAAATCTTCACTGATAACAATATTTCCCTCTTTGAATAACAGAAACAATAACCATCTAACCTGTTGACCGTTTATCAACATTAAAACTTAACAATATTTAACATGACGGATTTCAATATTGTTGATAATAAGAGGCTATCATTACCTAACCAAAAAAATATGAGAATGGTTCATTATGATTTTTTTTTCTGTTCATCAAAACGTTACACTCATCAGTATTTATAAATCGAGTTATTTCCACATATCAGATGTTGAATCTATGCAAATATACAAACTATACCAACAAGGACAAATGTTTAGAACGACTAAATCAGTATTTTTTACGTAAACAATATTTGTCGAATTTTGTTTTCAAACAAATTTGAAACACTTTGCTTTTTATTTCCCCTGCTGCAATTTTCGTTGCTTTTCTAAAAGTGTAAGACCCATTTTAAAGCGCGTGCTTTTATATTTTTATTTTACGAATATTTACTGGATGAAACGATGCAGTATCAACATTAAAAATCATTTGTTCAGTCGCAAAAACACCGAACGAATTCAAACAAACTTGTATCAGGTGCATTCACAAGTTTTAACTATATGGTGGATTAATATCTGTTCACTGTCTGATGTTGGTTAAGATATGACACACAAACAACGTTTATTGAGAATGTATTTATATGCGTGGTTGTCTCACCAAGCGATCGCATATCACGTGCATTGTCAAATATGAAATAAAGTACCCATATTTCACTGAAAACGATTTTGTTTGTAAGATGTGCATACAATTATGTACAAAAAGTACAGGATAAATTTCCTAGCATGGTGATTATTTCATCGATTGAATGCGTTTGTGTTGTATTTCCATATGATATAAATGCTAAATTAATATGTTCAAATGTCGGGGGGAGGGGGGGGGGCTGTAATGTAATAACTCTTAATATGCAATTTGTATTTAACTTATGTTTGTGAAAGTTGATATGCCATACCAAATATTAATTAAGTACCAACGCTGCATACGGGACCTTATTTAATTTTTTTTTAAAGTATCTTTAGCTTTATACGGCATTGATTAAAACAAACATATGAAAAACAAATTCAATTTGTTGCAAGTTTGTTGTAATCAATGCAGCTAAGTTGGTTCTGACACACGCACGGCCTATACATAATGTGTAAAATGTTTATTAACTTTATTTTCATTTGTCTCAGCAATCCAAATGTAGAATGCTGAATCATTTATGTGGCTATTGGGAAAAGCAATTGCCAATTGTTTCAGCAAAAACGAAGCTATTCCGTTGTTTTTTAATACCACAATTTTTTTTATAACAAGACTATTGTAGAGCAATATATGTCCCCTACCGGCTCAACCATTGCCAGATTTTTATTTTATTTGTTGCCATAGCAACCATAATTTTGGACGTAGCAACAAAATGCATTGACGTGTATAATATCCATATTGCCAACTATGCATGTTTCAAGATTTATGAAAAAATATGAGGAACTTTTAAAGTTATTGCAGGATCGAGAAAAGTGTGACAGACAGACAGACAGGCAGGCAGGCAGGCAGGCAGGCAGGCAGGCAGGCAGGCAGGCAGGCAGGCAGGCAGGCAGGCAGAACGCAAACCATAAGTCCCCACCGGTGAAACCGATATGGGACAAAAAATGCGTTGGCTATCAATCGCTTTAAGTAATTCCGTTTTAGCACAGTAAAATGACGATATCTCTTTAAATGGTATTATTCTTTTCCTCACAATGCTTAAGATTTTTAAATTAAAATATTTACCAACTTACTAATGGAATCATGATACGATATGATATATACGTTTTCAATCAACACATTTTTATGTACAAAATTGCTTTCTTTTTAGATCTGAATTGTGTTGTTGAAACAGGCAATGCCACTGCTTCCGTAGATGGAAAACACTTCGCTTCCGCGCTACGCAAATACGACTAGAACCAATGAATACCTAATAGAAACAAAGTTGTTAATTTCCTATAGACGTTGCATTGAATATTGAAGTATGAAATGTCCTCTCCATTGCATTAAATCGCCTGACAAAACAACCTATTAATACTGATTGTTCTTAACATATTTAGCTATTTATGAGAGAAAATACATAAGAATACATCTTGTTTTGTTTTAAATAAACAAAGTAGTTATCTAGAAAGTGGAAACAGATTTGTGCTAAAATACATACGTGTAGTCTTGTAATCTGTTTAAGAACTGGTATATTTCGTAATTGAATAAATGACTTCCGTTAAATAAGATGATAGGTTCACACTAACAAAATGGTGTCTCATCCCACTACATTTGTTGAATATATAAGAGCCGTGCTCTGTGAAAAGGGGGTTTAATGCATGTGCGTGAAGTGTTGTCTTACATTAGCCTGTGCAGTCCGCATAGGCTAATCAGTGATAACACTTTCCACCTATTATTGATTTTGCTGAGAAGATACTTTCTTTAAACGAAAACTATAATGAAAGCGGACTTCACAAACTAATCTATATGTTTGTTTGTGGGAGGGGGGGGGCGGCACTCTACGCACATGCATTAAACCCCATTTTCACATATAAGCTTGAGGTTAAGATATTACTGAATCCCAAGATTGTTTTTATAATGAACGCGTGCTCCATTGGTGACAAAGACATGCCTCCGGAACTCATCGTTTTACATGACAACTCCTTTGGAAGAAAGCTAGAAGAAACATTAACATGATATTGACATGCTATGTCATGGTTAGTAAACCACGTGATAGACAAGTTTTCCACCACATGTTCGAATGTACTTCTTGTTCAGTAGGATTGAGAATACATAAGACACACTCTGTCCCTTCAAAAATATGCAATACGGATGATAAATACGAATTCCGGGAACAGTGTTTCATCGATATATATAAACAGCTCATTAAAACAATATCATATTCGTAAAATCACTTTGATATACCTTGTTGATACCGATATGTGCATGCATTATTTAAATGTACAAAGTGACACTGTTAAAAATACTTGCTTTGGTTAAGGCTTTTGTCTGAGTGTTACAATCTGTTCGTAAGTTGTTTGACTCTTGGGAATATATATTGGAGATGTATGTCAAGGTCAAACTCATTACTTTCTATCAGCATCCATTGACATTGCCCTGTCCGATAGTATACCATATACAAGTAGTTTGTGTTATCGAAGAGATAGGCTAGTATTTCCTGGCAAATAATAAAGCACTTGCCAAATAAGTCTAAACATATAAATAATATGTTATGCATGTGTATCGCATATTAGTGTAATATGACCCGAATATTCTGTAATGCGTGATACTAGTTTTGAACTAGGTCTTTGTGATTCTCATAGTTAGAACACGGTGTTGTTTTAAGAAATTTTGTAAACTTCTATACTAGTTTATGGTTCTATACTTTCAGATTTACAAAATAACAAAAATGAAAACATGAAACCGGGTAAAAATGATGTATTCTAGTATTTTTTTCTTTAATGCATTCCTGCAAATTATAGGACAATTAAGCGGATACAAACTGGCAATTTAACGTTTCAAAGATTGTTTTCATACATTTAAAATTATCGAGAATTTTCAGTTTTATTGTGAGTTGATGTCGCTTTTTGACGTCATGATCTTAATTTGCGCAAGATGCAACCTTTTTAACGGTAAACAAACAATGGGGAAAAGCATGCTTTAACAAACAAATTTGTAGATTTCGGTTAGATATCAATTTCATTCGCGATAATAACAAATACAACTGCTCGCTGGTGGCTAAGCAAGTCGTGAGAATATAATTTCTCTGCTCACTCGTGAAAAGTTGTTAAATGTCCACCTCTTCCAAATTTCATACCCATAATTTGCATGTTGTATGTTTGCATTTTTTTAAAACACTAAGGGTTTCAAATCTTAACTAAGACCAGACGTTAATCAGTTGGACGAAACCCAAAGTTAACCCTAACTTTGAACAGAGAATACTGCGCAAATGTCTATGTGGACCATTTACCACGGGTCTATCCATTTGTATCAGAAAAGTTGCAGTCTTTAGTCTATTCAAGTTCTCGATGGTAAAATTTCATCCGCCGATTTATTAAAATTGTACGTACTCAAAGAACTGTCAAATTAAAATTCCTACATACAACAAGGGCATGTCCGTTGTACATTTGTAACATACATTCACACAGATGTCGTGGGTCCACGTACGCATTTCAAGCTTTTGGCAGCTCATATAAAATCACGGTTAAAGCGACACAATGTTATATGATGCGCTTTCTAACTAAACATTTGTACACGAGGAAAGGTCTGAAGATCATCGCTTTAACAGCATTCATTTGACATCTTATCTACAGACATGTAAGGGGAGCCGAGGTAAGATTACTAATTTGGTAAGCGCGTTTAACATCAGGTTTACTATTGCATGCACTTGACCCAGTTTTGTACTTCAGAATAACTGGCTCGCATTGATAACCAGAATCATGACATTCTCGCATAATAAGGCCTACATACGTATAGGGATTTAGTGTTATGAAAACATCAAGTGAGTAAATGGACTGCAATATTGAAAACAAAATGTGAGAATAGTTTCTTGAATTTTTCCATTTAATCGGAAGCAGAACAATGTATGGTGGTAAAGCAGTAGACTACATTCTTACAATGGTGGTTGGCTGGTTGACGTGGAAACTAGTGCGGTTTATATGGAAACGAGAAGAACATAAACGTATTTTTGCGGATATACCATTGTTATGTCATCACTGGTTCTGGGGTATCACAGAAGTAGGTTCAGCAATTGGCTGCTGTTCTTGGAACCCGCGGTGTTCCCGTGCCATCCGAATATTTTTCGCGCAGTGTACTCCGCCATTGATGTGCGCAAGCGCCACGGCTGGGCTGGTCCATACTGAATGTTCGCTGCATGGGCTGGTGACGGTTTGTTAACAAGCAACGGCAAGAAATAAGAGCTTAATAGACGCCTGCTGACTCCAGCATTCCATTTCGACATCCTCAAGTCATACGTCAACGTTTATAACACTACGGCCAGCATATTTTTGGATAAGATAGGACAAGCGACGTCTAACGGAAAGAGCGTTGACGTCTACCTATATCAGCCGCGCTACGTTGGACACCATGTTACGTTGTGGGATGTCTTATGTTGATCCTAATGTCCAAAATGACGGTGTTCAACACCCTTATGTGTCCGCTGTCCACAGATAAGGTGCATTATTGTTCGAACGATTGCTAAAACCGTTTCTATATTGGGATTTTATTTACTTCAATATGACAGCAGAAGGCAAGGAATTCCGAAAATACTGCGACAAAGTTCACCAATTTGCCGATGAAATCATTTTGGACAGACGACGTTCAATCAATGCCCAGACGGAAGAGGAGCATGCGGAGAAGAAGCGCCACCTTGATTTCTTAGACATCCTGATAACGGCACGTGACGACGCCGATCTGGGTTTAACGAATACAGAGATCCGGGAGGAGATCGATACCTTTCTTTTCGCAGGTCACGACACAACGGCATCTGCCATCAGCTGGTGCCTCTACAGTCTTGGTGTTTATCCCTGCGTACAGGATGCAGTAAGAGACGAAATCAACGCCTTAATTCCAGCATCCTACGTCTGAAATAATTGCACAGCTCCAGTACATGACGTGCGTCATCAAGGAGGTGTTGTGGTTCTAATCGCCAGTGCCCGCCCAGTCCCGCATTCTGGCCCGACCTCTGACGATGGAGGGAAAAGATGTTCCCTGCAGACAGATTATCGACATGAAGCAGAATGCTTTGCAGCATAATCCCGCCGTCTGGGGCGATAACCATAATGAATACAAACCCGAGCGATTTCTCCCGGAGAACAGTGTCAATCGAGATCCATTCGCGTTCCTTCCATTTGCCGCCGGGCAAAGAAATTGCATTGGACAGCACTTGGCGATGAACGAAATTAAAACATTTGTTGCTTCCGTAGTGAAACGGTTTACGTTGAAGATTGACCGAGATCGAACGGCTGTGCCGATTGCAGAAATTACAACTCGCGCTAAAGATGGGATTTATCTTCACTTTCTTGAGCGAAAATCCTCAGTGTGACGGGTATTTTATTAATACGCGCTAGTATATCACGCATAAATCAATCACAAATAAACGGACGTGCATAATGCTTTGTGTATTTAACTAAACCTCTGCATAAATGTTTAAGCTGGGAGTTCAGAATTTCAAGTAAAGTATTGATGATCGCTT
Source organism: Dreissena polymorpha (assembly GCF_020536995.1). Classification (NCBI taxonomy): domain Eukaryota; kingdom Metazoa; phylum Mollusca; class Bivalvia; order Myida; family Dreissenidae; genus Dreissena; species Dreissena polymorpha. The sequence continues at coordinate 51,578,236 of NC_068365.1, forward strand.
AACTTGAAAGTAATGCTATTGTTTGTTATGGTAATGGAGATGCTTATGCAGATTTGTTTTTATCATGTTTCAAGTTGAGATTCGTCCGGTCAACACATCGAATTGTTGCTCTCCGGAACTAAACTATGCTTTATTAAACAACGATAATTATTTTTGCGAACAAAGCGCTTTTCTTTCGACGGATTAATTTACCCATCATTTCAATAGCGCATTCCCATACAAACCAAAGGCCCTATTGTTTCGGTCGACAGTTTGCTGAAAAAGGAATAATAAATAATGTCTTCACTTTTATTAACGACGAAAGTTGTGCTAAGTTAGCTATAAACAAAAAAGCACAACAAAATTTTGGAATTTGGGTATGAAAACAAATTTGGGTACGAAAAAATATTTGAGAACCAAAAAAATTGGGAACGAAAAAAATTTGGGTACGAACAAAAAATTGGGGATGAAACAAAAAATGGGTACGAAAAAAAATTTGGGTACGAAAAAAAAATGGGTACGAAATATTTTATGTACGGAAAAAAAATTGGGGGAACGGGAAAGTAGTACCTGTGGGGAACTTGACCCACACTCGCACATTTTCGGCCCTTTCCGTCAAACATCAGATAAGTTCCTCGAAGGCAATAGTATGAATACACATTTCGGAAGCGGTAATGCGGTCCGTCCTACGCGCGTCAAAATGTAAGCGAAATATGTACACATGTCTGTCAGGAATGATTGAATTAACGAAGAAAATCGTGTATTGATGTAAGTTTTTTGAAGAAATGTGAAAAATATATTAAACAAGAGCTGTGTTTGTGAAACACAATGCCCCTGCTGCGCAGCTTTGAAGCCATATATTTTACCTTTGACCTTGAAGGATGACCTTGACCTTTCACCACTCAAAATGTGCAGCTCCATGACATACACATTCATGCCAAATATGGAGTTGCTATCTTCAATATTGCAAAATTTGACCTTTGACCTTGACCTTGAAGGATGACCTTGACCTTTCACCAATCAATATGTGCAGCTCTATGAGATACGCATGCACGCCAATATTGAAAAAGTTATGGCCAATGTTAAAGTTTTCGGACAGAAAGACAGACGCTTTATATTTGACATTTGACCTTGAAGGATGACCTTCACCTTCACCTTTCACAACTGAAAATGTGCAGCTCCATGAGATGCACATGTATGCCAAATATCAAGTTGCTATGTTCAATATTAAAAAAGTTATGGCCATTAAAGTTTTCGGACGGACGGACAGACTGACACACTGACTGACTGACTGACTGACAGTTCAACTGATATAGGACACCCTACCGGGGGCATAAAAAGCAATGGCGATATTTTTCTCAGCCACATAATTGTTAATAGTTTGATATCACAAAATGAAAGTGAAAGTAGAACTGTCAAAAATGACAACCTGTCAACGTGTTGTTTTTGCTGGCACGAGAGGGCGATTACACTCAATGTGTTCACATTTTGACCAAAGGCTTTGTCAATGACCTTTATAGTATGGGTAGCTTTGATATTATTTATTGCTATCGTGTAACTGCATGATTGTGTATATGTTTACAATACACAAAGCATAAATAATGATATAAATATACTGATTGAGCTTATAATAATCTGAGAACTATAGCCAGGTCAATTAAGGACTTAAAATACAATTTTGTGTCCTGATTTCATGAAGAAATGACCATGCATGTCCTAGATTTCAAATTCAAAGCCCTTGTGTGACACATTGGTAGCACTACCATTAAACTGTTACCAGGCTTATGAAATTAGTTTTTATTGAACTATCTAAGGAAATCTAAATCAGGCACTGATTTTTCTTGTTTAAATACAGTCATAGATCAGTTGTGGCCTCTGGGTAATGACCAATTTTTGCTTACTTGTCACACCCTTAAAACTTTCCACACGTCTATAATAGCAAATCTGGATTTAGGTGATCTTCAATGGTACATTTAAACTTTAGCTCTGTTACAAGAGTGCTGGTAAAGTCCAAATCTAGGCCATGCCAAAATCAAAGTGTCAAAGACAAATGAAAGATGCGTTCATTAATTATTGTCCAGTTGTTTAATACTGCTGTAAGTTTTTATATAATATGACTGATGAACATCATGTGAGAGAAAATTCACATTATCATTGTATATCAGGTTTAGCAGCCTTTTAGATAACAAAGTATGCTAGTTTTCAATGTCGCTTCTGGGGATCAAACTCGTAGGGTTTTAAGGAAGATTCTGAAATTTTCGATCCCTCGAGAGCAACCAAACCAAAAATTAAGTCAAATATTGCCGACTCGGTTTTTTGAGTCGGTTCATGAGGGATAATGGAGCTTGATTGGTCATTGTCGGCTCTGGTACTACTTACATGTACCCCGGGTACTCTTAAGTATACTTACATGTACCCTGGGTACTCTAAGTATACTTACATGTACCCCAGGTACAGTAAATAAACGTAATTGTACTCGGTCCATATTAGACTGTACCCGAGTTGTATTCGCGCCCAAAATCCGATGTCGTAAAACGCGCAACCGATTATCTTAAACACACTTCTCTTCAAAAAACACTGCATCAACATGCTTTTTTGAGTATGTGTTCCGATAATATAGAGGCCATTCTACAGAAAATTGACATAAATGTGTATATATAATTATTACCAAAAATAGTCGACAACGACTGATTTAGGGTTAAATTTCCCGGATAAATTTTAGTATATTTACCGTACCCGGGATACATGTAAGTATACTTAAGAGTACCCGGGGTACATGTACGTAGTACCCGAGCCGACAATGAACAATCGAGCGATACTGGAAGGTGCAACATCTCTCACGCCCCTAGCATCGCCTTTAGCAGTATTCAATTCTCAACAGGAAAGTGCTGGAGTCATTGATCCCGAGGGACAAGAAAAACAATTGATTAATGTTCGAAATAAATAATTTCATTAATGACAATTCTATTATTTGAGCCAGGTCACAGGAAAAGCGCAGTCAAATCAGTATCCAATTAAATTATTTGTTATTGTCAGAAAAACGCTTTTAAGCAAACAGATTTCAAGCGACTGCAGGCTGATCTAGATCCAAACTGGCCACAATCGCCTTAATGTCTCTTTTACTGTGACACAGTTCATTAAACTTTAAAATGATAAAAAGTACTAACACTAAGAAAGAGTACAAACCAGTAAAGAGTTTGAAATCAATGTTGAATTTCAGGACAGCTTGGTGATCTGCAAATCCCCGATGAAATGTTGATATCGGGTATCATAGTCATTCAATAAGTCGCAAAATGCTCGAATACAATTTATAAAGCACAATGTGACTTATATTGATAACTAAAAATACCAGTATGCCAGTTTTGCCGTGTCAAGCTGTTACGATCCAGAAAGTCCTTCATTCACATCGAGTATATATCCTTCGAATTCCAACTATTGTTGTCATAAGCGGAGATTTAGTGAATAAATAATTCATATATCCTAAATGACAGCTTCTAAATAGCGAAACAAGCCAATTTATGCAGTAAGAAAGTTTTGAATCGAGACTCTCATGGGGGCGGCCATTGTTGAATGTTGAAACACGAACGACAACTCTGCTATGAGAATGTTATTAATGACGAGCAATCTCCTACGCAGTGGCGAATGCAAAAGGGAAGTAACTGAAAAATCGAGTTATCTCAATCGGACTGGCTCGGTCTTTTACATAGGTCGCCATTGTGATTTTTTTTATGGTTATCATACCTTGGACGATGATGTTCCAGCATCGTCAAAAAAACTTGTTTTATTTAACCCATTTATGCCTAGTGGACTCTCCCATCCTTCTAAATTGGATCAATTTATTTCTAAAATTAGGGATGTCTAGTATATTTATTGCTATATTTAGAATATTTCTTACAGAAATTCCTGTAAGCAAACAGCGCAGAACCTGATGAGACGCCGCATCATGCGGCGTCTCATCTGGGTCTACGCTGTTTGTCAAGGCCTTTTTTCTAGACGCTAGGCATACATGGGTTAATTTATATATATATATATAAGTTTAACCAAAGATCTATAATTGACGCCAACTATATTAGTTTATTTTAAACCTATTTATTTTAGCTCGATTGCATCGAAAGCCTTAGGTTTATTGAAACGCTCTCAAGTCCGTTTCCTGGGCGAACCAGTATTTGGTGTCTTTGTGAGAGATCTAAAGAACGCTCGCACGGTTGGGATCGAAGCCCTGACCCCCAGTCGCTAGGCGGTCACTATATTCATTACACCACGGCGACCAAGGATCGTTAATAGGGTATAGCTACTCTTGTTACGTGGCATATCAGTTGTCAAACAGCAGATTTGCGTCTTTTGTATTTTGAAATTTGCAAATATTCATGCCGGAGGGAAAATCTCTACACCTAAACTTTGAATGCACACATGTTCTTGCAGACATAATAAAATGCATAATTCTTGTTAAGTAAACTTGAAAGCAAAGTCTTAAGTTTGTATTCTTCTTAAATATTACATTATAATAAGTAAATTACAATTTTAGCAGTAAATTAAGAAGGAGTGTTCTAATTTCACTATCCAGTAAAGTCTTTTTCAGGCCACATGTTCTGATCTTAATTACAAAATAAATATGCGCACAATTGTAAAGATTGCACTTTTGGTGACATGCACAAAAGATCGATAACATATCACCCGCTGTCATTATTTTGCCGATACGTGACCTGAGTTTTATGGTTTGTCAGCTATCAATGTCTCTTCCAGCGTGTCCGATTTTATCATGCGAATTAATGAATACGAGCATTACCGACGTTTATGCTTGAATGTGTGCTCGGAAAAAGTAAATAATATATTATTAAAAATAAGAAATGAAATATACCACATTAAGTCCCATTTCAGACATAAAAATGATTTGATGAAAATTCACTTGATTTCGGACAGGCGTTTCCACAAATCCCACAATCTCTCAGATGAAGAATTTTAAACTGCAGTGCACTTAAAAAAGATATCATCGGTGAATCCATCTGATGTAGGAATGGTTTATAAAGAGCGAACACTATTACCATAATTGTCCTTCATATGTTTCTCCTTAACTCGATATTGTGTCTCTTGTGATTTCCGTAAAACGGCCTGGGTATAGTTTTACAAGTTTTCTTTTTTTCTGTCAAAGACATATACGAGAACATTTGAGGCAAATGACGAATTGGGACACATGTTGTTAAATAATATTATGTGCACTAAACATTAACTAATCAAAGTCGTTGCATCATGTGACCATGGTCAGGTTTTATGCTGTATGCTGCTCATCAGTATCTAAGGGTTGAAAATGAAACATTTAGACTGAGAATCTAGTAAGATAGGTCGTTAATTAAATGTTTCTTTGTAAGGGACTACAGATGCCTCAAAGTGCGTTTCTAAGTGGTTAAAAGGCTGCTGAGTGAAGAAGTTAGCATGCGATACGCGCATTAAAAAACAAACTAATCAACATTCCCTACAATACTTATTAGATATAATAAGAAAGCGAGTCTTATACAACCGACTTTGAATTCAGTAAAGCAAAGAAAAGGCTTAAAGTCTGGTTTAAGATATAATTTATAATTGCTATTTAATATGTATACATCCCACCAGTACCATCAGCCACTCAATTACCACTGATAATCTTTAACTCGTTTTGACCACTTGTATTTTGCAATCAGTTCACATGTATGTTACATCGGTAAACGAATCGCGTTTCATATTTGAAATGTTCTTATAGGCTTACAAGCAAACCAATCACATATTGGTGCAAAGTATACCGTATGACTGGAAGCAAATTAGCTGACAACACCACTGTCTGGGGCACACATGATTTTTAATTCGCCAGACGGTTGATGTGCATACGGAGAAAAAAAGTGTGTACTAGATCAGTATACTGCATTATAGTACACGTATTTGGAAATAAATACAATTTATTTACAAATCTGAATGCATTACATATACGGGCATTTAATTCGATGATGGCGTTCAGCAATTTATTCTAAACTGTTATGTGATAAAATTAAACAAAGTTTACTTGTAATCACTATGACATATATGTTTTCTTTATTCCATCGCATGCAGTGAATAAGAAATAGTAAATGATACCTGATGCACAACTTCAATGATTAGCCATGCGTCGAGATGTAAGATAAACTTAGAGGTATGATGGTCTTACTATAGTATAATTTGCTTCAGAATAAACTAGTTTATTCCCCGAAAACAATTCAATTGTTAAATCATAAATCTCAACCAAGAAAGCTTACACTCTTTTGCTCATATCTTAGACGCAACCATTTTAACCACGGTTACGTTTGAAAAAACGTACGCTGAAGTATTTCAACTTCAAAAAGCACGTGAATTCGATTGATGGTCACATGTAGGGTTTCCCGTCGCTACTCAGTCGTTTGTAGAAAATGTTTGCTATGTCACTTCAATCCTCATGGTTTTGTTTGTACATAATTTATATTCCGGATTGTGTTGTTTTTCAGTTTTCTCGTGTTCTACGGAGATATTTTAACACAATTCACCGTCAGGGCTGGTGTAACATTGCTTTAGCAAAGCAAATGGCACATTGTCATCAACATCGAGATCGTGTGTGTTTGACTGTACCAAAACTAAGAGGTCGTGTTTCACGTGTTTGTTGTCAACGGTTAGGTTTTCTTATTGACACTCGTCTCCCCCGTCTAGGGGGACACTTATATTTCATTTGAAATTTACCGCTAGTCTCGGAAGAACATGTGTCACATAATTTTGATTGTATTCCTTATCTTTGTTTTAAAACGCAACGCATAATGCAGTATTAAATAAAATCAATTTTAAAGGTTCTTTGATATTTGAAGATGACTGAGTGGTCTAAGCGCTAGGCTTCTACTCCAAAGTTCAGTGGTTCGAGCCCAGATGTAGATTTTTTTTCTTTAACTTATTTTTTACACTGCAACTTTTTAGTTTCGATGTTAACGTTTATCCATTTAGAGCATGTAATGGCAAATTTAAAACATGCCGAAACCTTTGAAAAGTTCTTTAGTTATACATTTATACAGATTTTATGATTATATTAGAACAAATCCATATGTCTTAAGTTCATTGCTATATTAGATTATTGTAAAATATATTCGAAGGTACATATTATTCTCGTTAAATAAAATATAGAGTTAACTGAGTACACACATTCTGAACAACATATATTTTTCTTAAAAGACAACTATAAAAATCGCCTTTTCCGTTAAATTGTTAACCCTTTGAGCGCTGGAACCGGATTTTGAAGGCCTTTGCAAACAGTTTGGATCCAGATGAGACGCCACAGAACGTGGCGTCTCATCAGGATCCAAACTGTTTGCTATTCTGATAGTATTCTTTGAAATAAATCGAAGAAAATGCTAATTTTAGAAATTCAGCAGACGACATTTTAGCAGACGACAAATTTCCCAGCATGCAAAGGGTTAACATCTAACAACACGTTATGCTTATATCACAACCGGGATACGGCCTGGAGTCATGAGTGGTTATGACTAATACATCGCGGTTTCGGTCTGGCACAATAAATTTCCTTATCACATCCCTGACTGTTATTTATACCAGGCGGTCATTTATCTTATTTGTATTCTAAACGGACACAGAATGAGGCCATTTTTGTTCTGCTGTCTATAATATTTTATTATATTAACTTCATATTATTATTTTTTCAAGTACCAATTAATGATCACCTCGTTTTTGCGATATCAATGTTTATTTTGCTGTATGCTGTTTGTCAAGTCACCAGTCAATTATGTTCACAATTTGTAAAAATGCGTGTGTCAGAAGAGGTAAACGCATAGCTGTTTTTTGCCTTTCTTACTTCTTTGTAGTAATTTAATCATAATAATGCACTATCTTCATAAATGCTCCAGATGAGTACTATTTCATGAACTCAAATTTGAAATTTGTATTTCTCTTAACGTTGTTAGCTTAAAAACGACACCTTTATTCGAGGCAGTTGCTGGTTATTACGAGGAGGTTCGCGTTGAGAAAGAAAACACTTCGTCGCTTAAATTGTTTATCTGGACGGACCTAAGACCATTTGAAAAGTAATGTTAGCATATGAAACTTAGCGATCATGAATGTTAACAGCAAGCCCAAGCTTCATTTACCTTTTGTTCATATCATGTTAATTATGCTCAACAACTCGGGAAGAAATAACCAACATATTGCCAATATTTTACAAAATAGATTTTACTCATTCGGACTATAACGTAACTTGTCCGAAGCTATATGAAATGGATAAAATATTAAAGGGAATGAACTTGACAAATGTTTTTGGCATGCTGTATAAATTTGGTGTAATCTATTTTTTTTAACGTACATACTTTTAACCGGAATAATGAAATGCGGGCACATCAAAAACCCCGTTACATTCTTTTAAATATTCACCTTTTTTTCCTTACTAGTTGGGCTATGTCTGGAATATTTTCTCAATTATTTGAATTTCATTTCCTCTTGATATCTTTTAGCAACAAATGAGACTACCGAAATTGTATATTTAAATCAGGCAGTAATTATACAGGACTATGAGGAAGTAACTTACAATTTAGAAACATAAAATGATAACCCACTCATTAATCCCAAGACAATCTTGGCTTCGTAATTGTCAGAACACGTTTAAAAACGATGTCCTAAACGCTGTAAACCATAAATGAAACTACCGGAGTTTTCAATTAAAATCAGATAGAATATAAGGAAGTAACTTAGAAAGTAACTTAATTTAGAAACATAAAAGCATCCCCACAGATTAATCAAAAGACATTCTTGACTTCGTTATTGTCAGAATTTATTTTTAAAACAATGTAAATTGTTGAAAATAAAAGATAATTACTTTCGCCAAGAATTATACATGCAGTCTACAAGCATTGCGTTCAAACGATGTAGATAAAATAATAATTTACCTAGGCGATTGAAATGGCACACAAAGTAAAATAAACCATCGCGATGATTGCAACGTACATTTGATTAAATGCCATTATACGTGTCTATTAATCTTAGATGCTTTATTTATTATGATACTATATCATATGTAATAATTTACTTAAAATAAAAATTATTTATTTTGCTTTCGTTACACTTATTATTGAAATTTCGTGAAAGTACTGAAATAAGTTCGGACTACACTTAGTTCAATTATTTGCTATCTGACCACGGTTTCTGGTTGGTCATTTATCAAAGTGTCGTATTCAAATGATGGAGAAGTCTAGTCATTATGTCCATCATGTACTTTCTGATGGACGCTTTGTAATAACTGTGTTCACAAAGTGCGTGACACAACAATTTTATAATGGCTGCGATTGAACAAAGTTAATTGGATACTTTTGTAAAATTATCCCAACAACTACCTAGGGACATAACAAGTACATTACACTCAATCATATTTAATTACATCCAATAACTGAACATACTGTTTTAATGAGATTTAATCTTCAAACGACGTTATAAAAGATGTTTATTAATATCGAGTACAAATAGGTACAAATTACAACGATTACATGTTATGTAAGTATATATGTAGTGCGTTTTCTCCGAGGGTCATGCACCTGTATGTTTTTATTGATACAGGAACTCTGATAACACAAATTCAAGGCATTTACATGCTCGTTGTAAACTTGATGCATAAGCAACAATAGAAATAACTGTTTCTTTAATTTTCAAAACAGATAAATGTTATTAAGGTTTGACACATAATCAAAGCATTTACGAATTCAATCATGTTTAAATAACTAAATACATTTCGAGATATGCATTAATTCAGTTGTGCAATTCTTTCATTTTTCATTACATGCACAATACACCGTGATTGTTTAACACACTGACCAAAATAGTTCAAACAAACTGACCAAAATAGTTCAGGCAACACACACACCGGAATCGATAAATGATTTACAAATTAAGGTGAATGGATGCAAGCGTATTTTTAATTTAACAACCGTACTGCCATTTCTGCAGAGAGTGCATATTTAAAGAGTGCTGAAATAAAAGAGCGAGCAATGTCCCAAGGTCCAAATAAACTATCGCGTAAAAAAGGATAACAAAGCAATATACGGCTCTGTCAATTAACTTCATATCGTATATGAAAAACATTACATTAAGCGAACACAGACAACGCTTGATTTACGATTTAAGATACAACTTCTTATTGTTCTTTAATTGGTATTCAGCCTACCACTACTGCCAACAACTCAATAAAGCGTGATAATCTTTATCTTTACGATCCCTTTAGTATGATAACATTTGCGTAACAACGGCAACAAAAGGACTTTTCAACGAGTTATGTTCTTATCCGAAATATTACTAAAGTCTGCAAACAATTTATATCCTTGTATTTTTCATTATATTTACAACGCTGAAATGATAAATTTTGGTCATGAAATTTCACTGGCAAAAGAAACACAAAATGGTTAACAGTGTTCCAAAATGCTGGAAAGAAATTGTCTGACAACACCATCGTCTGGGTCACACATAATGTAAAAAGCGTCGCAGCTGTGTCCCATTTCTCTCATCTGACATTGCAAGCTCGCTATGGCAGCTGTGTCCCAGTTCTCTCATTTGACATTACAGGCTCGCTATGGTAGCTGTGTCCCATTTCTCATATTTGACATTGCAGGCTCGCCCAGCTGTGTCCCATTTATCTCATCTGACATTGCAAGCTCGCTATGGCAGCTGTGTCCCATTTCTCTCATTTGACATTGCAAGCTCGCTATGGCAGATGTGTCCATTGTCTCTTATCTGACATTGCAAGCTCGCTATGTTGCAGTTTAATTGCCACGCGATTGATTTGTATATGGAGAAAGTTGTTGTGTCTTAGATCTGTATACTGCATTATTGTTCACATATTTTAAAATAAATCATTGCGTCGTTATACAATATCGATTGTCGGAAGGATTTGCATACATGTACAACTTAATACAAATCTGAATGACTTACACAACAATTCATTAGATAATATAAACTTATATTTCAGATACATGTTATTTTAATTATAGCGTTAAGTAATGTATTCTTATCTGTTAAGTTCTAAAAATAAAAAAAAGTTTACTGTTGATCCCAATTCATTATTAACATTCTTTCATATTGGATACAGTTAATTAGGAAAACAAGTCAACGATACATACCAATCACACAAACGATTAGCCCCGTTGGACATTTGATTTAAACGTTGTTTTGGTACCAGCGGATTGGTTTCATGATGTGACGTCGATTTGTGACGTAACGTTATAGACGTGACGTCGTTACTTAGAGATGAACTGGATCGATACAAGGATTGTATATATATTGAACATCGATATTAATTTTTTATACCAAAAGCGGGTATTTGGCGTTTATATTGTTCCCACTATCGGGTAAATAGTAAATTACGGAATTCCCATTATCGGGGATAATTCTCAGTAATCAGAAAAATACGGAAATTCCCATTATCGGGGAAACTTCTTTACATTTGGTAGCAAAGCGTGGTTTCAAAATTGAATCAGCGATGGATCCAGTTGAATATTTAAAGACAGAGATTGTGTTGAAGAGGGAGAAAATAAGACTGAAAACTAATTTTACAAGAGCACGGAAAAAGGTAGTGTCACATTTGGAGGAAAATGCATCTAGTGCGACAGTGAAAGACACTTGCAAGCAATTGGATTTTGCGACGAACGAAGTGGTTTAAGGGCTTGATAGTTAATCCAATATGTACATGGAAGGAGATGAACTTGAAAAATGTAAAATAGTAATTGCGGAAATGGAGAAGATAGAACTTGAATATGGAAAAACAACTGAGGATGCCTCAACACCACGAACTTGGAATTGGCTCATTATATACAAAATTACAAAAAAATAACCAGAACTGCTCTTGGCACGATATCATTGTTGGGTCTTTGAGGGTCAACACAATGAGTCAGTTTTGTCCCTACGGACATGGGTTATTCAAGAGGCAGAATTCCAAACTATTGCGTCAGAGACCGTTCAAGGAATGTCAGGATTTTTTTATTCCAGAGCATACTTCGGAAAAGACGAACTTTAAAAATCAAAGATTTTTTTTAGTGGTTCTGGAGAAAGCGTGAAAATATATAAATGCAGAGTATGTAACAAACAGTATTGAGCATGACACTGTGACAATTTCAAAGAATTGAATGTTTCACAACGGTGGAAAAAAGCAAATCAACTTCATCTTTGCTATCGTTGCATAGAAACATGAAAGTTGTTGATTGGAACCAGTACCAAAGAAAATGGCCACATCTACGTGACGTAACATTTACAAAAGCTTCGACCAGACCTATTGTTGATATCTTAATTAAACTTGATTGTGCAGATTTACATTATGGGCTGGAAGAAAGAAGAGGTAGAGCAGGGGAGCCAATAGCGCGTCTAACTCCACTTGGATGGACATGCATCGGTAATCCATGTTCAACTTTAACGCCGGTTCTACAAATAAATTATGCGCGAACATACTTTGTAAGAGACGTAACGGAAATCGAGAAACTACACCTTACTCTTAAGAAATTCTGGGAAATTGAGCGGGAATCAACTGAAACACCTGTCGTTTACACTTAAAGCAGTTAAACAGTCGTGCATATTCGACAATCAGATGTATTGCGTCGCCATTCCATGGAAAAGCAAAGTAACTGTTATGCTAAACAATTACACAATGGCACTGAATAGATTAGAGAACAAAGAAAAAAGACTTAAACGATGTCCTCAGTTAGCTAAAGCATACAGCGAATGCTTCGGAAAATACGTAGAAAAGGGGTACGTGTACAAAGTTCCGGATTCTGAAGTGTCCAATTCAAAGTGGTTCCTACAACATTTTCCTGTTTTGAGGCCAGATAAAGATACAACAAAAACCAGAATCGTGTTTGATGCTGCAGCAAAATTTGAAGAAGTATCACTAAATGATAAAATACACCAAGGCCCAAAGCTGCAGCGCGATCTGTTTGACGTGTTGCTAAGATTCAGAAGGCATCCCGTTTGCAGTAGTGTGGGGCATAACCGAGATGTATCTCAGAATATGCATCGATCACGCCGACAAAACATATCATAGATTCCTAAGAAGGGAATCAACAAAACAATGATCAAATCTGCCAAAAGAGCCATCAACGCCATATTAGGAAACGCAGATGTCAATGACGAAGAGTTGATGACAGAAATGGTTGGAGGCGAGGGCCTTATAAACTCTCGACCATTGACCTACCAATCTTCGAATTCTTCAGACGACATTCCACTAACACCAAATCATTTTCTGCACGGTCAAATGGGAGGCGAATTCGCACCATCTACAGCAGATGAAACACAATTCAACATGCGGAAGCGTTGGCGGCGTGTACAAGAGTTAGTGCGGCATTTCTGGCACAGGTGGTTACGGGAATGGTTGCCTTGCCTGAATGCTAGACGCAAGTGGTTTCATCCTGAGAGAGACATCGAGATTGGCAAAGTCGTTCTTATCATTACTCCGGAAATGACGAGGGGAAACTGGGCACTGGGACGGATACTCGAGGTTTATCCAGGACAAGACGGTCGAGTGAGAGTCGTGAAAATCCAGGTTGGGGAAACAACACTATGACGAGACCGGTAACAAAGATATGCCCGTTAGAAATGGACAATTAATGATAAGCATATCGAAAGAATACCCGTGTAGTTATATCAGATAAAATTATCCAATGATTACAAGAATCTACCTACAATATTATTTGTGAAACTTAACCAAGAAAGCTTTCATCATTTTTGTATGTGATGCCGCAGACGCATCCTTGTTACCCACGGTGAGCTTTGGAATCGTTCGCTGAAGTATTTCAACTTGTGTTAAGATAAGAAACGCTCATTACCCGAAGCATTTGAATTCGGTTTGTGGCCACACTAACGGCTGGTTAGGGTCTTTGTTTGGTACTACGTTATTGTTTCTATTCAATTTAAACATACAGCTCGAATACATATGAAAAACAAGGTTATACATTTACAGCATCAACATATCAAATATTGTTGTTGAAGTATGTTCATATTTTATCCCATCATCAGACGTGCATTGTCGAAATAAACCACTGTGGAATAATTTTTCCTCAATTTCGGCAGTGCTGAAATATAGCTGTCACGCGCGGCGGAGAATGGTCATATTACTCGGAATCAACTATAAAGTAATCATTTTTTAGTAAAATCGAATCAGATTCAACAAAACAAACAATTTGATACCAAGATGTAATATATTTTTAAAACATAATGCAACTCAAAAAGCAAGAAAACATTATTTACAAATATTAAGTGCGCGAACTCGTGACGTCATTATTAACACGTCATACGACACAATGCATGTTCTTTCACGCTAAAGCTGCAGTTGTTTAGTGTTTTTGTTTTTATTATTTCTTAAAAATCGGGGACGTAGAGGTTTGATAAACAGAAAAACAGGTTAGTTACTGATCTTTTTGTAATGTATTAGACTCGGCACGATTAAAATAATGAAACAATGTTTGCTTAAAATAACTTTGGGATTTCCCGTATAGTTCGATTTTCCTATTCTAATTTTAAAGAAATAATTTACGACTAAGAAAATTAATGGGATAAATCGAATACTAGGTCGGTGCCGAATAAAGCAAAGTTTATTTTGCTCGGTACGAAAATCTGAACCACTCGCCAAGGCTCGTGGTTAAGATTTTCTAAGCCTCGCAAAATAAACTTTGCTTTATTCGGCACCGACCTAGTATTCTCTATATATACAATATCTGCATAAAAGTTGAAGTCATTATTAGAGATGGTGATAAAATAGCATATAAAAATGAAAAAGAGAAGGACGATAGTATTTCTTAAGGAGTTTCAGTAGGCAAAAAATGGAAAAGGTAAGACGGGAAAGAATACTACGATATAGGCAAGATCAATACGTAGGGACTCTGTGCTATGTTACACCAGCCCTAATAGTGTGTTCGCACATAAATACTTTCCGGATTGTGCTGTATATCAGTGTTCTCGTATTTTACGAACATACATACCGTCATTTACCTTATATGCTGGTATAGCAACGCTTAAGAAGAGCCTTTGTCATGTTAATATCAATAACAGATCGACGGAAGCAGGATCCATGTCGTCAGCCACGGAGGATACACATATTTAATTAAAAAATTTTCTGCCAGTTTCGGAGGAAAATGTATCGCAGACGTTTGCTTGCTCTCATTATTTGAGTTTCAAACTTAACAAAGTATTTAAACGTAGTATTTTATGAAATCGTTTTTTAAAATTTTCTATGGTGTTTGTTGATGATTAATTAGTTCATAATCAATTAAATAGAATGGTGATACAAACACTAAAATTCATCATATAAAACTTAAGCTCGTTCAAATGATCCAGTATTTTATGTTCCGGTTGGTACTTGTATATTGAAAATCGAATTACCATCCATTGCGTCGACAACAGATACACATATACGACCACCATTGTATTCTAATTCAATGGGCTACTTCAAAAAGCTATATTTAAATGTAGTACGATACACTAAAAAATTATACATACAATGTACGTGATTTAGCTGAATGGCTGGAACGCAGTTCATGAACATTGTCTATAAACGTTTTTTCTATGAATAAATTTATGAACAAGTATGTCTCAGGAGTATTTTAGTAAAACATGAATCGATAGCCTGCAAAAAATACATAGTCCGTTAAAAAGTGTTGGGCAGATTTTTTTTTCGGGGTAAACTAATTTTTGTATAGAAAGAAACTCAGCGCCTTGAAGTCATTTAACTGATAACAGCCGTTTTAACTTGTTTAGGAAATGATCTGTATAAATCTGCAGATATCAGGTATTTTGACCACTTACTTAATTGAAAAAAATGTGCAGAGATTTGAAAGTAAACTCCTGTGTGTTTGCTTAGTAGCCTGTGTTCAAACCATTACTTCGAGAAGTATCGTAACATAAGTTCGGCACCAAGTCAAAGTCATACTTGAAGGTCAGCTCACTTAAAGATACATAATCATATCGTGTGACATCTAGTGTACTCTACGAATTATTAACATACAACAAATTTCACTTTCATATACCAAGACAGATACTGAATGAACTTTTTGTCATTTTTAATCAAAACTAACGCTGTCACATTATCAAAGTAGTTTGTAAATTTCTCCGACACATTTTGAACATTGAGAAACTTCAGCAATATTGAACTGATTTTGTTAATGCAAGCTTGCATACTTTCACCATATACTTTGATTTTAAAATAATTTTTCTTTCATTGACTGTTGTTTAAAATCATCGAGTATGCCATCACATTATACATTAACAGATCCACTGCCAATTCTCAAGATTTAAGTTAACTAGTATATAGCCACCGTGATACAGGAAAGGAATAACAATAACAATATATATTTGATTAAATTAACTAATTCACTAGGAAAACTGAGCTATTTGAAGCAAAACAGCATGAGATAATCGTAAACATATAGATGCGCAACAACCCTGTTCCTGTTGTATGACACTACTGTTACATGATAATTTTTAGTGATTGTGTTTCAAATAAAGTCTCATGGAAACATCCATTATAACGTTTCACTTAGAATCGATAAACTGAAAAAGGTATCTTAATTGCGAATATAAATTTTAATGAGTACCATACAACTGCCGTTAATTTATATATGGTAAGTTGCTATCTTTAAACAGCAAAATGCACTATTGTGAAATCATCTCATTCGTTTGCGTTGTGCAGGTTAAATGTATATGCGTTAATGGAAATAAATGGCAATGAAATCTTGACATTACATTTGCAATATACATGTTGAATTCTAAAATATATACAATACGCGTCATCCGCACCTCGGGTATTGCTTTCTGCAATTAACTTACCAATAAATTGAGTTAAACGTGTGGCCATAGGGATGAGAAGATCGAAAGAAATTAATGTCGAACTCATTAATCATCGCATCTAGATCCTCCTGCAATCCTAATGCCTTACCGGATTGAAGCGATCTTAGCGTGTGTCCTATCCCCATATGAAATCCAACATGATGAATTGCAATGCAAATTATTGAAAACGTCTGGTATGGGCTTATTCAATTAACAATTAAAACGATATTTAAGGTTATAGACACGTACACTTACCGCATAGTATTCTTGATTCGAATGTTCTTTAGAAAAATCCATTTCTTCCGACGCTTCAATACTAAACATACATTTACACAGACTGGTTTGATGGACATTGCGCTTTGTGTAAAACTGATTATTTCTGATCTGCTTGATAAGAAGTCTCAGGTTAATTGAGACATCATCGCGCAAGTTTCAAGTAAAGAACCAGTACTTGAAGTCTTCGAAAAATTCTTAAAAAAAACGCTGCTACAGTGAAGATCGATCGGTAATGTTCCGGTCGCGTGTAGGACTCCATTGCCTTTAAAATCATTCATTTTAAACAAAGTCATATTTGAATATTATTTAAGTCTTTCTCCGCATCCAAAAATAACAAAAATTCAATGCAGTGCAATTTCGTATTTCGATTAGATGCTTTGATATTTTCGATCAGTCGCTATTCAATAAAACAAAGAAGCAAGCACATTAATTTATGAAATAAATATAAAGACGAGTTTACAGTGTTAGTTTGCTCGTAGCTGATAAATGATCTGTCAAAGAATGTTTTTATCAGATATGAAAAACTCGCCAAACTTCTCACAGTGGAATGTCGTACTATTATAGGAAAATGAAGAAAGCCTTTTTGCACAATTTTAGCTTGACAAACCATTATATAAACAAGTTAGGCTATAACACTAAGATTGTCTCCTTTGATGACTATGTGAACAATTCTAAATTTACTTACATGATAAATCGTTGTTCTTTATGGATGACTAAAGTATCGTTAATTACAAACTATAAACCAGAGAAATCATATGCGATGAATCAATATCATAACTTGCACCGATGTTTTTGTTTCTGTGAAAAATTCCAAAATTCAGATATGTGAACCATTTAGCAACATTCAAACTTTTAACATAGTTACCATGACATAGTTCAATATTGTTGATAAATAGACGCCTAATCACTGACCGAAAATATTGGGATAGTTTTTGTTAAGTTTAAACGTATTTTCTGTTCATAAACATGCTAGACTTTTCTGTATTGATATATCATGGTTTTTACATAGTGTTCGCTTATTGCTACATGTCTAACAATGGTCACTTGCAATAACGCTGACTGTCCCAATTCATACAAATAAGGCTACATCAATATCAATTACGTAGAACATGATTATCGATGTTTTGCAAAAAAATAGGACATAGTGTGCTTTCTATTGCCCCTTACAGACTTGTTATCGCAGCTTTTATGGAGGCAAAGTATGCAAAGGAAATAACATTTTTACAAAAATACACATTTAAAAAAATGCACCCATTCTAAAGCTTTTTGTTATGTATATATAAATAATAAATACGTTATTGAACCAAAGTTTTTAATTTCCGGTTGACCCAAAGGAACGAATGCATTGAATGCTGAAACTTAACTTGTAATGTCCTCTCTATTATTTAAAAGCGCATAACAAATAAACACAATCAATAATGATCTCACATACTATCGCCCAATTGGTGATAAAAGGTACCATCTGATTATTAATTTTATTGTCACATGGCACCTTTTTGCACCAATGGGGCGTAATATATAATATATTAAGCTATACACGAAAACAAAATACATACAAACATATGGTTTTTACTACATGAACAAAGTAGGCTTTGTGCTTACAGCATAAACATGTCGTTTGGTAATCTGTTTAAGAACTGTTTGGTAATATGTATTGTAACTCTTATATTTTGTTTTATAATAAACGACTGACATGGAATGATATAACAGGTTCACAAAGACATAATGGTTCTTGACAGGACTACATGTTAAGTACTCAGTCGTTCGAGATAAAATTAAATATAAGATTCGTGTAATCAAAACTATTATAAATGTAAGCTTGGAGTTTAGTTTTGAATGAATTCTGAGTAAACGTATTTGACGTGAAAGCAGACACACTTGTTGACAAAGACATGACTTTCGTACTCATCATATTACATAACAACACTTTTGGGATGGGGTTAAAAGAAATAGCAAAATAAAACAAGAAATGATCTTCAAACGTTAATGTCATGGGTGGTACAAAACCAGATAGGAAAGCTCCACCGCAAGTAATAATTACATTTTGTTGACTATGATTGACATTCACAATACATTTTCTTTTCCGTCAAAATATACCTAACGGACTATTTAAACAAATGTTAGAAACGAGCTTTCATCAATATTTATAATCGGCTTATTATACAAACAACTGATCAATAAATCAAACAATATCTTATTCGTCAAATCACTTTGATAAACCATTTACATATGTATAATGGTATTAAAAATAAATACACGAAGTCATTAGCCTTTCAAGAACTTAGTATTGATTATGCTTTGGTCTGACATATTCGAACTGTCGTTAAGTTGTGTGACGCTTGTGAATATATATTCACAGCGTTTGTCATAGTATGTAGCGAAGCTTGACTTTCTGTCGGCAACTAGAGTGCTATGTCTGATACCCTATACATTTACTTTCTTCACTTTGGTGTTATCGGTTAGATAAGCTGGTATTTTTGTATGAATTATAAATCACTTTCTTAACAAGACAAGGCAGAGATACGTGTTATATATCACATATCATTGGAAAATGACCAAATGGTATCTGATACGTTAGACTGGTACAGAATGCGGTCTCATAGATACAACATATACTACTATATGTCTCGTTAAGTTCATATTTACCAACAACAAACATGAAATCATGAAACAGGCAGAGAAATAATGATATATTTCTTTTATTTAATGCATTCATATGGTAAGTTGAAAAATAAAAGATATTATAACTGTTAATTTAATATTTCAAATATTAAATTCATATAAGTGACCATGATCGATAATTGTCAGTTTTATTGTGACTTGACGCCTTTATTTGACGTCAAGACGTTATGAATTCCGCAAATTCAACTCTAATAACTTGTAAACCCATAATGGAAAAAGAATGAAACAAAATAATTTTTGTTTTAATTTTTGTAAATTTTGTCAATTTTATTTCTCCTTTTACATAAACAATAAAACAATTTCCCTCATGGCTACGACAACCATAAACATATGTATTACTTTGACCACTCGTGAAAGGTAATGAAAGGTTTAACTTTTTAAAAAGGAGGATGGGCCAATCTATTTTGAGCATGAATTGTATTTTGTAACTCTACATTTTTCGAAAAATAAGGGGTTTCAAAACAAAACTAAGACGAGGCGACATTTAGTTGGGTGATGCCGATCTTTTTTACAGATAATATTCTAACTCTTTAATGTTGCAGCCCTTAGTCTAAATATTTTATTTGCTACGAAGGATAGGGCTGATAGAAGAATTGATAACACAAATAGGTCTATAAGAAGGAACCACCCACCATTATATGTCGCGAGACGAAAGGGCCATGTGATGATTTATTATGAATGTACACGCTCTTTTGGCAGTCAAATATATATTCCTACCTATTACCTACTACAGAGGCACGACCGTTGTAAATATGTTACACACATTAAACCAGTTGTCATGGACTCGAGCTTTCATTTCAAGAAAACCGAGCTTCTAGAAACAAGGTCGCAACTGGATACTGGAACCAAAATAATAAGCCGTCCGGCGGCTTATATGTAGATATAATGAAAGAGAATCACGTTTAAATCGTCGGTTAATTCGACTTAAAGTTGAATGAATCGCTTTCTAACTGGTCATTTTTACACAAGAAAAATTCCGACATATTCTCTTTAACAACATGCATTCGATATCAGTTAAGGCAGCGCAGCTCACAAAATGTATTGCTAACCGAAGTATTTTACCAATACGAATGGCACACTTTAATGGGTTATTTGTTCGTTATCATGAATATGGACTAACTGATTTACAAACTATCTTAATACATGCACTTTGCATAAATTATTTATATTGAATGCAATTTATGTCGTACTTCACATACGCGATATTATCTCATAATAGAGCCTACATCTATATAGCATTTACTGTTATGAAAACAAGTGACTTAATGCACTGGAAGATAAAAACACATTTTTCAGGATAAATCGTTTCTTAAATATATTTATCCAAGAGAAGTATGACCGTATAATAAAAGGCAACTTTCTTACTATAGTGGCTGGCTGGCGAAATGGCTGGAAACTAGTTTGGATTATATGGAAACCAGTTGAGGATTTTGCGGTTATACCACTGCTAGAACATCATTGGTTCTAGGGTATCATAGTACAGGCGAAACGGATGAACGACCTATCTATGCTTTCGCAATGCTTTGTAGAGGAGACTTTCGCTAAGTAGTTCAGCGCGTGGCATCTTTTCCTTCAACCGTGCTACCTGGTCATCTTCTGCGCATTGTACTCCAAAATTGATGTTCGCCACCATCACGTCTGGGCTGGTCCGTACCACTGCTTGGGCCGTCGACGTTTTTTTTATAGCAAGCGACGGCACGAAATAAGAACGTAATAGAGGCCTGTTGAATCCAGCGCTCCATTTGTGCATCCTCATTTCACACGTCAACGTTTATAACACTACAGCCAGCATATATCTGGTAAATATCAGATGAGCGACGTCAGGCGGAAAGAGCATTGACGTCTACCCTTACGTCGGGCACCATGTTTCGTTGTGGAAGGTCTTACAATAATCATAATTTCCAGAATGGCGGCGTTAAACATCCTAATGTGTCTGCTGTCCAGAGAGAATAGGTGCAGTATTATTTGGACGATTGATGAAACCGCCGGTTTATTGGGATTGTATTTACTGCACTATGATAGGAGACGGCAAGGTTCGAGAATATTGCGACACAGTTTAGCGATTCGAAGAAGAAACCATTTCGGACAGACAACCTTCATTCAAAGCCAAGGCGGAGGATGAACATTCGGGAAGAAAGCGCCACCTGGACTTCTTGGACATTCTGATAGCGGCACGTTACCACGCCGTCGTAGGACTGACGGATAAGGAGACGCATAACACGACAAGACGACTTTTGCCATCAGCTGGTGCATTAGCAGCCTCGATCTGCATCCCAGCGTTACAGGATGTGATGAGGGACGAAGTGGACGCCTTTCTTGCATTAGACGACGACCACTTTACGTGTGAAATAATTGCACAGATCAAGTAGACGCACTCAGCAAGGAGGTGTTGCGGTTCTACTCGCCAGTGCCGCCCAGTCTCGCTTCCTGGCCCGACCTCTGATGATGGAGGGCAATACGTTACCTGCGGGCCAGGTTATCGACATCCAGAAGATTGCATTGAACCACAACCCAGCCGTCTGGGGAGATGACCATTATGAAATAAACCCTAGATATTTCTCTCCGTAAAGAGTGCCAATCGAGATCCATTCTTTTCTTAAATTTTGCATCCAGACAAAGACATTACATTGGACAGTACATTGCGATGAATGAAATTAAAACATGTGTTGCCCCTGTAGTGAACACGTTCACACTGAAGGTTGGCCAAGATCGTACGGCTGTGCCGATTGTTAAGATTACAACTCGCGTCGAAGATTGGATTTATCTTCACTCTCTGGAACGAAAATCCTAAGCACGACTTCTTTCAGATAATTTATTTTAAGCAAGGTATGTAAAAACAGAACTACTGTAAAAGGCGTTGCAGAAAACGTAACAATAACTTAAATTAATATTTCGTAATTTATTATCCAAGCATCGAGCTAGTATATCACACATTAATACAATTTACAATAAACGGCTCTTCATATTTTTAGTTATTCAGTCAAACCCACGGTATTATTTGTTTGTCATAGATGAATATCAATACTTTTACAATAGTTGCATGTTCAAGCTGGGGGTACAGAATTTCAATTAAAAGTGGTGATTATCACATAAATTGATACTAATGTGTAATACGGTCACGGAGATGTTTATGCGCAGTTTTTTTTAGGAAAAAAGAAACATAACTTTGGTAAAAAGCATTGCAGAAAATGTTATTACAAATTAAATTCATATTTCGTATTTCATTATCCAGCCATTGAGCTAGTTAATCACACATTAATACATTTACTATAAACAGCCTCTCGTATTGTTTTGTCTATTCAGCCAACTCATGGTATTATTTGTGATAAAAGAATATCAATACTTTAACAATAGTTGCATGATCAAGCTTGGAGTAAATAATTTTTATTAAACGCGTCGATGATCACATAGCTTGAAAATAATACTTGTGTTTAATGCGGTAACGAAGATGTTTATGCGCAATCGTTTTTGTTTGGAAATAAAGCAACTTTTACAAAATAATGTTGAATTGTTTTTCTGTCCAGAGCTTATGTATATTTTATGATAATAAGATAATTATTTTTGCGGTCAATTCGGAGAAATTTAACCACCTTTTCAAATGAGCATTCACATTCAAACGAAAGGCAATAGGCTATTGTTCCGGTCAATTTTTCACTGAAATAGTATTCAGTAATGGCTTTATTCATTTAGCACGGAGGAACACATTATTTGAAATATACTGATTTAATGATCAGCTCCATTAGTTTTGTATGTGCGTGTCATTATAGATTGATAGATATTTGGAAGAAATTCGTTAAAAATCTCATCCCTACGGTTTTGTGTTTAGTTCATGGTAAATTAATCTCAATGTCGAAGGTAATGTCATTCAAACAATCAATATTATTAATTTTGTCATAAAATGAAATAAAGATTTGCGTCATTAAAACAAACTTATCTTAAATCCTTATAAGAAAAATAAGAAAAAAAAATAGAAATCATTGAATATGGACACTTTACATATGCATTTCTGGGATAATTAATAGTCTTGCATAATATAAACTAAATATTAAGTCACGCGACAAATCCCGCATTATTAACGAAAAAAGCTGTGCAAAGATTAAATTTAAATGTATTTAACACAATGCACCGAACAAATTTAATACAAATACAGACACGTATCGCAATTGTTATCATAAGAAAACTATTTACTGCTTCAAGGGCAGTATTCGTTGAATAAACTCCAGAACATTGAATCCCACTTGATTCGATATTATTATTCCAAAACTTTGTTTTATTCAAGAACATCATATAAGTTTAAACATAATTGTCTAGAATTGACAATAAAGGGAGCAAATAATGTAGTATAGCTACTATAAGAAGGTGAAATATATGAGCTGTTACACAGAGGATATCTTTTAGATTCCGAAACTCGCAAACATACATGCACGAAGGTCAAGGTTTACACCCAAAGATTATTTTGAATGCACATAGGCCCCTGCAGACAGAATAATATATGTTACGCGCGTGTCGTAATCTTGAAACTAAGTCTCAATTTACATTCTTAATTCTTATTAAAACATTATAATAATAAAAGAAAAAAATATTTGTAGAAGTAAAAGAAGAACGAATCAATGTAAAAGTCAATGTCCATTAAAGTTCTATTAAGACCATATACTGAACTTAATTACAAATGATGCATTCGTGACAGTGAAAACATTGAAAAATGTGTCTAATCTACAAATATCGATAGCATATAGCTTATACTATTTTGCTAATATATGACCTGAGTGTTTTTGTTTGTAATCTTTCAAGGACTCTGCCAGTGTGCCAGATTTTCTATTGAGAATTAATTATTAATATAAACACTACCGAAGTCCTATGAATTCGAGCTCGCAAAAAGTTAAGTATATTAAATATTTAAACAAATGCACGTGATATTCCACATTGATTCCTGGTACAGACACGAAATTACTTCGATGAACCCAACACTTCGCGTGTCACAAGTATATTAATAACACGAGCTATTGGCATTAACAATCACGTAACAAAAACATTGTCTAATGGAGAATTAAAAGCTGCAATGTACTTTATAACAATTATTGTCGGTGTTCCCATCTTATGGTCAAATAGCTTATGATGTGCGAACACTATTCACATAATTGTTTGAGTTCTCCAAATGTTGTCCCTAACTCGATTATATGTCCATTGGGCTTTCGATAATATGTCTATTGGGATTTCCAATTTACTAGCCACGAATATGAGCTATCTTTTTGTACTTTTAAAGACATGTACAAGTACAATTTCTTGCAAACGACGAAACTGGAACAAATGTTAGTAAATCACACGATGTCGGTGCAAAAATGAATAAATGAAAGTCATGGCATCGTGCACATATTTTACTTCACTTGAAATGTTGAAACTGTTATTGAGTAAATTGGTCTTTCATATCCTTACTAAAGCTAAATATACTGTTTCAGATATCCCCGTGCAAAGAACCCTGTTCAATGAGCATTATTAACATAAGCAGTCGTTGCATTTGAAAAAGACTAGATTGATTATATCCCTATTATCCAGAAATACAGTCTACGGAATAAAGCGACTGGTGGCTGTTGGAGTGGAGAAAGACGTTGTTCATATTCGAAGTTAGAACGGTAATTATTGCATTCACAAGTAAAACTATAAAATATCTGAATGATTTATAAGTTGTTTATGCTTATAAGTGCTTTTTCATGCATAAGTAAACTCTTGCACAAATGATGCCTAAAAAGCATATATGGACACCAATATGTGAATCACACATCAAATCATTTTAAATATCGGTAGCGATTTAATACACGGTACGCTCGGAAACAGTCACATCACTTCACGGAAATTGTTTCCGGTGTGCTCCGGACATCTTAAACAAGATGGATTAAAATTGATAAACATATTTTCTGACTGACGCTATAAATGATAATAGTGTAGTTTAATGATATTTTAAGCTTTGTATATGGTAAATGTTCAATTGAAACACTTGAGAAAGTCTTGAACAAAATTGAATACAGTTATTTTATTATCGTTGACGTAAAGCAGTTATAACAAAACACATTCAGAACATGTGAACATCTGTCAAGAAATCCGAATATCACTCATAATCATGTTTCTTCTCGACGTGGTATGTCAATAATGTGTTGGTAGATTTTAATTTTCTGGATGATCACAAGGTAAGCACATTTTTGTGGAATTACCTGGGGAAATTACATTTACACTACACTGTATAATATTTAAAAACATTCAACTGAAGTGAACATTATGTTGTAAAGAGATATAACCTTTTAAGGGTGTTATTATTGCTGTTTTCAAGCAAGAATTAAAAATACTAAGATACAATTATGCAATGTGCACGTTTATAAAAGTACTAATATGGGTTTATTTCTTAGAGGTATATATTCGAGCATAAACTCTGAAAAAAACCATCAATTCATTAACATGCGCTCTGTTTAGTGTTAAAAAAAAGGCAAAATAATACATAAAAACAGTGTCTATTAAATATTGAAAAGAATATTTTTCTTACATTTATGAACATTGAGGAAGTAAAGAGTTCAATTATGAATGTACTGTTAAAATACATTGTATCGGCTACACGTATATCCTTTTGTATAATTTGTTCTTATTAAATGTGATACAAAAACGTGATCTTTGAAACAAGCTCGCACAAAGGGTCAATATACTTCTTACATAGTGAGATCAAAGGATACCTTTGACACAGATACACATGTATATTATATATTTAAATCACACGTCATACATCTTCTTATTGCAATGGGCAGTTCCTACAAGTCAAGTAATGTCTTCGACCTGCCTGACATGAGTGCAGTTGAGGGCTGCTGAATAAAGAAGCTTTACGTTAAATAATCGCATTACTACAACATATTCAACATCATCCACAAAACGTCTTGCGAACGTTAAAATAAGATAGCATTTACTACTCCGTTAACAATTTTCCGAGTCCTATATAAAATACTTTGCATAATAATGCAAAACAAAGGAAACGTGTTATGCCTCGTGTATTTCTAATTGCTCTTTAATAATTAAACAGCCTACCAATACCGCCAGGCTGGAACTTACAAATATATATCTCGTTTAAGTCACTTGGATTTTTAATGCGTTAACACGTGTGCTACATCGGTTAACGAATAGCATATTAGTAAAGACCTTATATGAATCATTAGTATTATCAGGAAAATATTTTTTCCGTTTTTTCTTTTATAATGCTATTAGCTGTGATTATAATACTTATGCTGATCAAAGAGTCCGACGTGTAATTTCACAGGCAGAACAATCACAAATTGATGCAACGTGTACCGAAAGACTGGAAGGAAATTAGCTGACAACACCACTGTCTGGGTCACAGATGATGTTGAAATCCTCGCAGTTGTGTCCCTATTCTCGTCGCTGACATTGTAATATCAATATGTCTCGAGGTTTAATGGTCTGGCGGTTAGTTTGTCTTTGATAATAAATCAGCATACTGCATCGTTGTATGTGTAGTTCAAAATAACTATTCGCGTCATTTAAATTATTGACTTTCTGAAGGATTTCATTAAATCTATAATTTATTAACAAATCTGAATGAATAACATAACGATTATAAATAATATAAATTGATTATCAGATAAGGCCATGTTATTAATGATAGCGTTTTACAATAACTAGTATATGCTAAAAATATAACAGTTTATTGTACCCCAATGGCACATTTATATTCTTTATTCCATCGCATGCATTCAATCAGAAAACAAGTAAACGATGCCTAACAGCCTAACAGATAACACTAATGATTAGCCATGTGTCGAGATATATGTCAGCATTAGTCAGAGGTTACGATAATCTGACTACATTTGCTTAAGAATAAACTAATTCATCCACCGCAAAAAACTTAAATTTTAAATCGGGAATCTCAACCTAAAAACCTAACACCATTTGTTGTCTGTGATGCAATATACGTTTCCATCATACCCACAGTTAATTTTGGAATCTTACGCTGAAGTATTTCAACTTG
This sequence comes from Dreissena polymorpha, assembly GCF_020536995.1. Lineage (NCBI taxonomy): Eukaryota > Metazoa > Mollusca > Bivalvia > Myida > Dreissenidae > Dreissena > Dreissena polymorpha. The sequence goes on from NC_068365.1 coordinate 51,606,011, forward strand.
TGTAAAGATAAGAATAACTTAATTCCCGGAAGCATGTTACTTCGGTGGGTGGTCACCGTAACGGATAGCTAGTTTTTACTTTTGGAAGGACGTCATAAGTAGCGACTGTTTTCTCTGTCACCCCTTAAAGTTTGTTTGTACAGAAATACGTTGCGGATTTCTGTTGTATTTCAGTTTTCACGTATTTTACGGACATATTCACCACCATGTATCGTCTGGACAGGTATGACACCTTTGAAACAGTGCGTTGATCAGATTTTTGTACATTGATAGATGGACGGAACCAGGATCCTGTGTGTTTGACTGTTCCAGAACTGCGTGATCTCGTCTAGATCTTGTTGTCAAAGACCAAGACCTCTCGAGACTCGTCTCGTCACCCACGGGGGAAACACATATTTAATATTAAAACTTTCCGCTGGTCTTGGAGGTTTTGCTTGTAATCATTAAATAACTGTTCCAAAACTGACATAACAATGACACATGTAGTGTTAAATAAAATCGACTTGTATAGTCTCTTTGATTTTTGTTACTAATTAATGTGCTGTTAAACTTGTTTTCTTTATATTTACAACAGTTGTTCAATCGTTCTGCCATAAATGACGGTAAGGAGATTAAACCACCTATAAATTAAATATCAAACATTAACTAATTTTATTGTAAATGTGTGTATATAGTCTTATTGAATTTCTCGGAACAATAAATAAAATATGTTTTTGCATTATTTTCTTATTTTCACACGAACTGCATGTTATGTAGTACATGCATATGCGGGAATTGTGTTAGTTGTTTCGCAACGTTATTGTATTAAAATGTATGGTTAAAAAGAGACATTTTTATGTTCATGGTATAATTGTTTCGCATTGATTGAATAAAAAACAACAAAACAACATGCGTATGCTCATATTTTTGTTTGACTGATTATTAGACAAATGTCAAAAATAATTTCATTAACATAAATATATTCGAATAAACACTATGTTCTCGTTAAATAAAATATATCGTTAATTGAGTACGGAAATTCTTTATAATATACATACTTATTAAAGGAAACCTTATATTCATCGCCCTTTTCGTTGTATTTGTTAATCAAAACAATAATTTCTTATACGAAAGGCCGGATTGTATTTCCTGGTGTCATGATAAATAATGACTCAGTCTGGCATTATTGATTTCTCTTGCATGAACCTGAATGTAATGCAAATCAGTCGGTCATTTATCTCATATCAATGTTTAATTTTGCTTCATGCTTCTTTGTAAAATCACAGTAACATAGGGTTCACAATTGTTAAAATTAGTGTAAGAGGGCTAAACAAATTTTTATCGGCTTTCTTACGCCATAGGGGTAAATTAATCCGCATATTTCATTTACTGTATAATCTGTTCCAGATTAATACATGTAGTATCATATACAGTCGTAGACAAGCCTGCAAGTTTCAAATCATAATAACAAGATAGTTAACAATAAAACATTCTTTTTAATCTTTGGTGACAATTAGGCTGTCTCATTGGCTATTTATACTTCTTTTATCTTTCCGCTTTTTTTGTTAATTTCGATAAGGTTTGCTTTGAAAGGATTAATTTATTAAATGCAATATAGTGTCTATACTCAATAATATTCAATAAAAAGAGGAAGCATTTAAGCGGTAGAATGAGGAAGGAGCTTATTTATATGAGACATATAACACCATTGTCCTTTTTAAAATCCCATGACAATCTTGGTTCTGTAATTGTCAGATATAACCTTATTACTACCCGCGTAAATCGTTTTAAGAACGAATCATTACAAACAAATGAAATAAACTTTGTTTATTAAATTAAAGAGCTGATTGTCACACTTGTTTTGTAAACACTGCACAAGGAAAGTATTTACAGGTCATAGAGGTACTCAGTTTTATTTCACGTAACTTTGTAAGCACTGCAATGCCTCGGAAAGTACAGAAATGTGTCAGTAATTCACCAGCATCGGCACAAGCGACGTTGATAAATAACAAACCAGAAACTGCGGTAATTTAATAATAAAACTGTGACCTGAAAGATTAACATCCCACGGGTTATCTTTAGTTTGTGCATTGAACTAAGTGTACTCTGAACTACTTTAACTATTTTCACTGAAATGATGGCAGCTTGCTGTAATTAAAGGCAAATAAAATACGTAATAAAAATAAATATAATAATATTACGCTCAATATTAATAATACAAAGAGCCTTAGTTTAGAGCTATTTAATAAATGGATTGTGTTTCTGGTTAATTATGTTTTCCACTATACATAATTCGTATGAGCGCAATGTTTACGTAGATCGGTCGGGCGAAAGTTATTTTTGTTTGTTTCTAAAAAGTAATCAAGTACAATTATGCTCGATACGCATTGCTACGACAGATGATAATACTGTAAACGTTATATCTTTCATTTATAAGCGATACATATTTCGGGAAGTGAAAAATAATTTCAAATTCAAAGAGTTGTTTCGAGAACTCATAAATCGAGTTTATCCTCAAACGAACGTTCATATTTGTTTAAATATAAATAAGCACTATTTAGTCCGTTGCGACTTTAAGATTGCGTTTGAAATTGTTATCAATTTTACAACGCTTTACACACAAATGTTCTGATAACAAAATAATTGATAACTTCGATGAAGTTTGGAGATTTGAAGAAAGCCTAAACTTGTACAATGTTATTGAAGGAACAGTAATTTGAGTTAAATAAAATAATGTTATAAGCCGAAAAAACGACACACATGTTCTTAAATTAAAAAAAAACACGTAAGTTAAATCAAATCATCTTCATTATCATCAAAAACATCATCATCATTTCCTTGACCGGTCTGGCCGTTTGGGGCGAAACGAGAGACGACGAAACAGAGATCATCCCACATATTTTTTGTTGGCTGCTATGAGTAGCTCATTCATGACAAGCAAGGGATGTCCACTAACATTTTCCATCAAGCTTTTCTTCTTACGGCCACGACTATGACCTCCTTCTAGGGTGACCAGGAGCACAGTCTTGCACAGTATGTTTAGTCTGGTCACGTGTCCAAACTAAGCAGGCGTTCGTTGTTTTAAATTTACTAGGAGGGGTTCTTTTGGATCCACACGTGCTGTTGTCATATTCCGGACGTACAAGTTGGTCTTGTTCTCGAGGTTGGAGATGCGGAGCGGCCTTCTGAGACGCTTGTGTTCTACGGCCTGTATCCTGCATTCCGTGTCCGCGTTAAGCGTCCAAGTCTCGTAGCCATACAAAAGGATGGAGACTACAAGGCACTTGTATAGCCTTTACTTGGTTGGGAAGCTAATAAATCCGCATTTCCGTAATCTGTTCAGTCTCGCGATGTAGTTGCCACGGTTTCTTATTCGGACCTTAGCGGCACTTGTGCCATGCTTGGATAAGGTTTCCTCTACGCCTAACGGTGTGATTATCCTTACACAGCTAGAGGTTGACCTTTTCAGAATCGACGTTCTCCATCCTGGAGATTCTCCTGCCTTCAGACTGCACACTGCCTCCACATCCTCTTACTTTGGGTTGGTCCGCTTCTGGTCTTGGATCATTCTTATGGAGACTGGGGTCTGGTTGAAGAATGTAGCTGTAGAGGTCGCGGCAGTATTATTTTCACCTGTTCAGGTCTGGGGCACTCTCGGTAAAGAGGTTCCCCGCAGCGTCTGCTATAACACTGGCCTTGAGCTGTCTGGTCTTTGCGTGGATGCCATAGGCAATAGCTTTGTCAATGGTGATACATTACTCCTCAATCCGCTCCGTCTTGGCCTCATACATCTTCTACCCCACCTCCATTTTTGTTTGCTAGTAATTTGTCATACACACCTGGCTGGTGTACTCACGCTTCAGCTCTCTTCTCTTGTCAAAGAGGCCTATGATCTCGGTGGTCACCAACGCTTTAATCTACCTTCGCTCTTTCCCAATAAATTCGTCGGCTGATGACAGCAGGACTTCCATGATGTGGTTGGTGATGATGGTGATATTATTGTGTACAATGTTCAGGGCTGGCTAACTGTGCTGGAAATGCCTCTGGTATATCTTGATATTTTAGTTTCTCGTCGTTTAATAAAATGGAAGGGTTCTTTGTGATGCGTTTGGTCTTGTGTTAACATTGTTTCTGCTGGACTTGAACAGTTGTGGAGCCAGAATCAAATCGACCTGGTTGTTTACTTGCCCGGATGGACCATGCCCGGTCGCTGTTCTGGTCGGATTTTGTGGCTGGAGCGTTTTGGCAAGTTTGAGTTGATGGTTTCTGGTTAACTCAAGAAGTATCAGCCCTCCGTCATTAATCTTTCATATAACAACACTGCCATGTATTCCTGACCAGTCTTGGTAGGCACCTGGTCCAACCTTATCGTTCAAGTAGCCTTCGAGAATGAGGATGTCTTTCGTCGTTACATTGGCTATGCTATCTACCCCTTAATAAAAATTGTTCCTCGTGGTCATTGGAGTCTAAATAGGATGAGTAGACCTGAATAATGTGGGGTCTCGCTGAATTGAGATGGGCCTGTTTGAGATTGGCGTGCAACTGATGACGTTGTTGCCTCTCTCCTTCCTTACGATGACAACATTCCCATTAGATGCTCCGACTCCTCCCGGTCATAATTTGTTGATGCTTCTCCAAAGCCCAGCCACCTAACCATGGCCAGTCAGATGATATCCCAGCGGATAGCGCTTCAGCTTTTGTTTAAGTTCGTGGATCTGACCGCACGCATGGAGTGTTCTTACATTCTATGCTCCTATGGTCGTTCCATTTGTTGTCAGCTTGATTGATAAATAAGCTCCAGTAGCTAACTTTTCGCGACCACCCTGGCGACTGACGGTATTGTGCGTAGTCGTTGATATTCCGGACCCAACCCATCCGGCTTCGTATTCTGTTATTTTGTCCACATCATTTGCTTTCAATTGGCTTTAGACACTCTTGGCGACGCTAATCTTCTCTCCAAAAACCAGGCAGCTGGTCGCGCAAAACGTGCCAGGTCCTCCACTTATTTTTGCCGCCAACAGAAGCGGTAACCAGGGTGTGGTTGGGTCAAGATCACGGAACCAAAAGTTGAGGGTTAAGTGTCGAGTGAGAACCAGGTTTACTCGTTTTTACGATGGCAGGTTCTATGTCTACATTGGACACCCCATACACCCAAATCAAATGCATTCGTGGGTAAGTGACGGTAAATTAATGGTTTTTCTATAACGAAGAGTCAATGGTTTTCGTATACATAATTTGTTTGCATCATTTCATGACATCGTATTCAACAAGTTTAACACATTGAACAAAGCATTGTGTGATGAATGCTGAATGAAAAGTGTTACTAAGGCAAATGCGATTAATCCATCCAGTATGCACGGCCCGGTGAAACAATAAAGCGAAATGCACTGTGTCCCAATGATTAATATATATTTTAATGGTAATGCTGACAAAGATTGCTGAAGCAATTCGTTTTCAATTTCCGGATCATAATACCATTAACGTTAATTCCAAGAACTGTATTGAACGTCGATAAAACAAAACATTTATCTCTGGGGAGTTTGATACACCGCCCGGGCACACGGTATTATAGGCACTATTTACATAAGCATTTTGTGACGTTTCATTGGAAAATAACAATTATGATATTGACGCAATAGAAATATGATTTTGGTAAATCCTTGCTGTATCGGTTTGTGGTTGTATCGACATATTGGGTGGTAAAACAAATCATTCAAAGACCGTGGATTGATAATGTGTATGATTAGTGTTTTTTGTATTACCCTGTTTTGTATAATACAAGATGGGAAATATTTATCTCCAGATGATTCTTTTAGGGTCAGTATTCATATATTTAACATATTTGTGATTGGTACTATTTGTGATGCTATGAATTTTAAATTACGCAGCATGTTATTATTTAGTTTGCTTAAGGTTTATTACTAGCTTTATCAAATGTTTTACATGCTACTTTTTTAAATGTAAAAGCATTTTAAGAGAGAGAGAGAGATTTATTTCAGTATAATGATACAACATGATAAAACATTTATACATACATGATGAAATAGTAAAACAATAAACATGTATGAGAAGTGAAACCATGCCAATAACATTATACCAAGGATTACAAAATAAGAGAACGTAATATCTTATTTCCATTGTGGTCCTTGGATATCGATGGTAGTGACATAGAGAGGCATGAATATCAGAGATTTGAGTAATAAAAGACAATTATTTGCATACAAAGGTAAATATATTAAAATGTGGATCAATTTAAAACTAACTATATAGATCTAAAAGAATGATTACATATTAAGAAGATGAGTTTAAACTGACAGCTTAAAATTAGCTATACTTGTAATATTCATTTAGGAGAAGGTAGTTTGTTCCACAGAACACAAGCATTATATGCAAAAAAAACCTTTGACTTTGGGTAAAATATAGCACCCACTTTCACTTGACCTAGTCTTGTATGAATGAGTGTCAAAGGGAACACAGTGTTCAATCATATACTCAGGAGCCAAACCATTTTTGATTTTGAAAACATGACAAAGGGTAGCTTGCTCCACTCTCTTTTGAACAGGAAACCGGTTCAAAATCGTAAAATGTTTATTACCTATAAGTGACATATGGCCTAGATTGAGTACAAACCTTTTTAATTTATTTTGTGTGACCTGAAGTTTATCCTTCCAAAATTTGGTAAGACCATGATACCAAAAACAACATGCGTAATCGAAATGGCATTGGATTAGAGCCATGATCAGAAGTTTCTTAGTGTGGCATGAGAGAAAATCACGTTTTCAAAACAGAAACTTCAACCTTGTATTGGCCTTTTTAACAACAGAACTAGCAATGGAATCACCAGACAGAGACTGATCAATTGTAGCACCAAGATATTTGACTGTAGAAGTTGACTGACTATGAGTACCATTACAACTAACATTGACAGAAGCACCAAATGTTAACCTAGGTTAAGAACCAAATAGAACTGTCTCTGTTTTACCTAAATGAAGGGAAAGTTTATTGTCAATTAACCATTGACTGACAGACTGTAATTTATCTGTCAGTTCGTTTTCAAAAACAACAGTATGCAAGAGTTTCGTTGTTCCATTAGATACTATTTATAGAACAAGCGCTTGCGTATAGTAACAAATCTTAGACATCAATCAGAAGGGCTGATATTATGAGACACATTGGACAGGATACATAATACTTAATGGAGCTAAGTCTAGCCAGTATTTTGTCAAAACACTGCCGATTTAAATGCAGTGTTCGTTGTTATGCCAAAAAACAACACTGTGTTTGTATTTTCTGCGCTACAATTGAAAATAAGTATGTGTCGTATACACGCCAGTGAGGTAATGACGCTTTCGGGACATACAAACTAAAATAAAGACGTGTGTTTCATGAATTGTATACCATGAACCTATTGAACAAATCAACAGTTCGTAGTTATACACATATCAACAAAACACAAATGCCGAAAACGAGTCAAGTAATTACACCCTTACATGTTAAAGCTGGCTTGATCAACTATATGACTTGTATACAGCCTGTAATCAATGAAGCCTCACACAGTTTATTCATATAATTTAATATAAGTAGATCAGTCGACCTCTGAAAACCCTTATTGGTTCTCGATTTTGAACGTGGTCCGAAAGTTTCGGGCAGTGAAGTGTAATTTTACGTTAAATCAGTACTTAAGGTGTGTTCCCTTGTCGTAATATTTTCATATCTGTAGCATATATAGCTGAACATATTAAGTCTTCACACATGAGTCTTTGTTTATTTAAGAGCTTTCCTTTCATTGATCGTCACTCTGTAACGTACTGCGTCGTGATTACTTCTTGTGTACAGCTGAATTTAAGTCAGCACAATTATCTGTCACAATAATCAATCAATTAACATTCAAAGAGTTTCCAATATAGACTAGATAATTCCAAAGTAATTGCTTCGCAAAACATGAATGAAGGGTTCAGGATTCTCCGCTGGGAATTATAACAATAGAAAGTATTCAGTCCAAAAAGGTTGCTAGAGGTTTGTTAGAGAAGTAATACAAATAACATTAAAGGCTCTATAAAGGTCACAGATCCAATTATTATGCATATCAACTGGTCTTATTTTTACCGGATTTCAGTTACTCTTGCATAAAAACTGCTAATAACACAGCTTAGGTACAACATTGTCAAGAATTATGGAAGATAAACGCTTTTCATAATTGGAAGAAACATTATTGCAACTTACGTGATGTGTAGCCTCAGAGCGTTGACATATGCTAAAAATAGCCGAAATAAATTTCAATTTTAATTCTATTTTAACAACTTTTTACCAGCAGAAAGTAACTTATTAGATCACTGCAAACATTTTAACCATTAAGAAGAGACCTACTTTGTGAGTGATGTCGGAAAACGTTAAAAGTCTTCGGTATATTTTTGGTGACCTGAGTCACTTTCACTTTCTCTTTCGCGAGTAAACAGCGATGTAAATAAACTGATTGTTTGTTAACACAATTGACTTGGAGGACACTTTATTTTGAGCTCAAAACAAGTTGTATTGCTCATAGTGTTATTATTATGTCCAATAGCATATATATATTGTTCTTTGATAACCTTTATAAATAAGATATGAATAAAATATTTAAAAATATGTACATAATTACGTATCTTCACCTTTATAGAGCATTTAAACGGTTTGTTAATAAAATAAGTTAATGTTGAATACGTTTTAGCAAATGTTTTACTGTTAAAACCAATTTTAACATCGATTTAACATTAAAGCTCGTTTGCATTTACAATTATTTCATTCCCGTAATCTTAATACGTTAAACCACGACTTTTATCGATGCAAGAATTCATGCTACTAGAGATTGCGCAAATTGTATAAACTTCGCTGTTAATATTTAACTTTTGTTAAGTGAGACGAAGTGTGTTAAGTAAAAAAATAAGGTAACAGTGAATAATGCTCTCGGACGACGAACATTTCTTCATTAAGAAAAAATCACTGTTGTTTGTTTGACATTATTGTTTAGTTTATTTCGTGGTAGACCGATCAATGCATATAAGATACCAACGAACAATACAATAAATTTATGTTTTAACGTACGATATAATTACATTAATATCCAGCGTAATCCATTCAAACAGCCTGCGTATGCTTCGCAATTCATATTAATACAAATAGGCAAAATCGAGTATATGACATTGTGTACTAACTTGACGCTTGATATTTGCTGTAAAACCTCCTCTCAACCACGGTACAACTTAAATTCCTGATAAATTACCATACTTAGAAAGAACAGATATTATCGGTGCACATATACGAGCAATGAATTCGGCTTAAACGGTTACATTCGGCGCTTAACATGGGCTAGTTCAATAGCATGTTATATACCGTGCTCACCTCATGTAAGTGACTTTCTCACCCATCCTCGATTTATCTCAAACACGTATTACAAACCCCTCAGTAAATTACCGAAGCAAATTTATAGGGTTGTCCCAAAATAATTGATGATTTTGAAATATAAAATTGTTATATTTTATTATAATAAGTATAATAACATGTTTATAATACATAAGTATAAACACCATGCAATACCAACTACGTATCATAGAAGTATTATGTTAATAAAAGATTTGAGGCTACATTATCATAATTATAATATTAAGATCACCTCAATTTGAAGTCTGGTCGGACGCATTTCTTGGACTTACACTTTACATTAAATACCTAAGCTTCTTCTGTTTCCATATGTTTTTGCATCTTACTTTTGTTACAAAATAGCGGAACCATGTATTTTTATGTCTACAAGCAATAAAGTATGTATTTGTAAATGAGATAAACGAACGTTAACGGATAGTTTGTTTAAGTTCTTTATCAAGCAACGCTAAAACTAAAACAACGCTTAAGAATGAAACATTGTAAAAAAAGCACGTTGCGAATTTATTTGGCAAACACCTTTGAAAATAGAAACTATCGGAACGTTAATCAGGTTTTTCGTCAAATGAGACCGGCACGACAAGACAATATATGTTTTATGAATAAGCATCGAAGTGATTACATTTATCATGAGGGTAGTAAATGTCATGGTTAAAATAGAGTTCTGAAGATTTGCTTCAAAAAACGAACTAAATGAAATTGCATTATAGTTTGACTGCAGAGGAGTATGTATTCGTAAATAGTTTATCAAAGTGAATGGACCACTCTAGCAATTTATCATTATTGTCATCAAGTGGATATTGTGACAATTGTTTTGGTTGATTGTGAATTTCATAGTACATGTATATGCATTATTTTAGAATGCAGAATGTTTCAAAATTCTTGTGTGATAGTCTCAATGACATTTCTGTCTTATAATAGCAACACATTTGTAGAAGATACGCGAGATGATAATGTTGACATGTTTGGAACTCAAATTTGTACTTACAAATATAGCAAAGCGAAGGATACTGTCGCTTTCATAACCTTAAATTTTCTTCTATGTTATGTGATTATATTTTACTATCAAGTAGAAACAGTATAGCGGAACCATGTCTTTTATATCCATACGCAGTATAATAGTATATGTTAATGAGATATACGAACGTTATCGGGTGGTATATTTCAGTGTTTTTTTCAGATGTACGAAACCTTAAAAAAAACCTTCAGAATGACTAAATTGTCAAAAGGACATATGGCGTATTTATTAAGTATGAAAGGGAATATCTGCCAGTCCATTCATGTTGCCAAATGACAATAACATATTGTTAAATGACAATTGCCTTTTGCTCTATTTTATTTGTTACAAAATAACTGCGTCTTCCTTGCTTGATTTCTATTTATTAATGAAGTGTTGCTTACTTCGTATTACTATATTCATTTCAATACTTAGTAATGCTAGTAAAGGCATATTGATTTTAAGTTCTACAAAGCGAAATGAAATATCACAAGGCAGCAGCTTACGTGAAGAAAGCCGATTGCCGAATGCATTAAGAAGAGTACATTAGTAATACTGAATTCATATACGGCGGAGATCCTAGAGTTTTCAGTAGTGTTCGTAAAAGTTAACATTGAGAACGGTGCTGTATTATATATCTACCTGATAAATTACTCTACCGCGTCGTTTCGAACGTATTGTCCACTGTTCTTATAAAGGTAAAGTGTATATGTTTATTGTACTTGTTTATTAGGTAAATTGCGATTGTAATCCTATGTTCGAACGTTGAGTTGTCATTTTTTGGGGGATTAAGGTCTATTCAAAGTTAATGGACGAAATCTTGATTTCATTCACACGTCAAAAGTACCACTGTCAAAACGTCCCATAGTATCATTGTGACGAAGGTGAGTTACGGTGATCAAAACGTCTAACTATTAATTTCATACTGTTTTCATTGCATATCTTCGCAACACTGTCTTATTCTAATCAAATCGTACCGAGGTAGGTAAAATCGTATCTTATTCAAATTATTAATTTAAATTGTTTTACTAGTTTATCATCAATACGGCATAGACAATCATATATAATTAAAATGGAAAGCAATGTGAGAAAATAAGTATGCATAGTTACCTCATTTACGAACAAATTTAATTATGTTTTCCGGAATTTTATGGTTTTGCTTTGTCACTTCAAATGTTTATATTTCTGATACTGTTTTAAACTATTATCAATATATGTTGACCATCTTACACCTTTATCTGTATATTGGGTACGAGATGACTTTGGATAGGTACCCGTTGACCAAAACACAGGCATAAGTTGACCAAAATAAATTTCAGCTGAACACAGTACGGGTTGAACAGTTACCTAACAGCTTTCTTCAAACATACACACTTTGATGAAGATGTTCTTCTATAGACTTAAATTGTAGATCGATCTTGTTTGTCTTTGCATCTATAATGTTTAGCTCAGTTAATGCTTACGGTTTGTAACTCAAGGGTCCTGGGTTTGATCCTCAAATGCGGCGCTTCTTTTTGTAAATAAAAAATAATGAACATGAATACATTTGCAGACATGAGCCAACAGCAAAAAGCAGCTGCTCTTTTATTGCAGGCAGCAGATTTGTTAAATGTCAACACAAGTGACAGAAGAACATAATACCAGCACCTGCACCAGTAACCTCTGTCAGTAGCACTAGTGCTGCAAACGCATTTTTTGCATCCGACAGAAAAAGTAAAAGAATGAGGCATGGACATGCAAATACAGAAACTGTGGCAGTTTCAACACTGGACTACTATACCCAGGTGAAATCAAGTAGGTATCACTAAAGAGGCCTGTGCTAGATATATTGGAACTACAGTGTATACCATAATCTTTTTTAATGAAAAGATTTATATTGTTTCATTATATTAATGCATTATTCATCTTATTTTACTGTGCACACTTAAAGAAGTCATTTATAAATAAATAATTCTTAATTATTGTTTGCAAGAGTTTCCTGTACTTTGAATTTTTTTCTGGAAACCCCCTGCATAATTTATGATGAGAAAAAATGCTTTTAGCAGCTAACTCTAAAAAGGTTTATGGTTTGAGTTCCATAGTTTAGGATATTTCAAACACCTTTGAATTAAAAAAAAATGTTCAAGTCTCCTTTTTTCCCATTGGGTAAACAAATTGCTGCAATACAGAAAATCAGATTCTACAATACGGCACTTATAAGTACTGTATACAATTAAACGTGTGTATTGAGTTGAGTCAGTCAAAACTACCGGTTACTCTGTTGGTAACAGTTATATAATTTAAATGTTTTTTTTTTGTGCCCTTAAATCCAAGCCGAATAACTATTATAAGTTATCAGTTATACAATTGTATACACTTTACGTACTTTAATAAAGCCTAAGCTCTTGCATAAGTCAAGCTAAATATTAAATGATTTCATCCTTTACAAGACAAATGTGTTGCATTCAATCCCCTGCTGTAAATGCAGGTCTCTGGTTACAACTCATGACCACCTGTTAAAGGAGCTAGTTGAGACCCGGGAGAGACACTAGCACAGAGGTAAATCAGATTAGCTAGAGCTACAAGCAGCTAAGGAAACCCCCCAAGGAACCAGTCTAAATGTTCTGTTAATGATAATATAATGTTCTCCGTGTTTCATTGCTAAGGAATTTTGCTTCTCTGAATCCAAAAATGGTATTTTATTATGATTAGAAAAATTAAGGCCAATCTTAATACGAATTACTATGCTAGTTAGACTATATTGAACTGTTTATTTTATCATGCAGCAATTTGTTGTTTGCCATTTGAGCATATACGTGCTTAAGCTCAACATAATATTAGAGAAATTTATTTATTTTACATTAGTTTACTTATCTTGCAATGATTTTACCAGCATCTTGTGTTATTGCTAGATTTCAATGGTATAGTTTTTTAGTAAAAATGTCTTGTCTTTATATTTTGGTGTGTTGACTTTTATACATTAGTTGTGTTTTGTTTTCAGTGAACGGCCTTGGTTCAGTACCCCTGTTATTGAGTCAAATTGAGCCGCGTTCTGGGTAAAATCAGGTTGTAAGGTGTCATGAAAGATTTTAAACATTTTTTAAAAGTTTTTTACGCACTCTCCGCCTTTTTCGGATATATACCGAAGATAGTCGATTTATCACGATTGATATCAGAGATTTATATTTTGATGTTTATAGTGATCTCCCGGCAATAGTATTTACGCTAGAATTTGCGCTAAAATTAGGTTTTTTTTAATACTGGTTCCCCTTTTTGCAAAGTTAAATATTTATAATAACGGGGTATGCAAAAACGAAGACTTATTCTAACACAGAGACGCACTAGCAATTGACTTAAGAAGTAATATAGATCCACAAAGATATTAACAGATGGTTAAATTCAGTAGTAACATAGCAAAATGCACTTAGTAAAACAAAGAACGCCATTATAATTAGCATTAATACAAATGCCAAAAGTTAAACTGCATTTGTAAATAACACACGCAAAGTAAAGATATATATGAAGTAATTATAAATTCATAAATAAGTGACAATTGGATGAAGTGCTTGCACAGCAAATGAAAGCATATGACAGTAGTTCAAATAAGAATGTTATTTTACAGCATGCACGTACTGGCGGATATCTCCTAACATAATTAAGCCAACAATTCTGAAAATAAAATATTTTAATTTGCCTTCTCCTTGTTATTTTTCTTATTCTGGTAAATAGAAACCACTAAAATGTGTTTTGTCAAAGTATAATAATGTGGCAGTAACTCTATTGTTTGTGTTTGTGCGTTTAAACATGTGTATTTGTTCTCAGAATAGTCAATTAAATGGTAAAACACAGTTCTGAAGATTTTTGCTGGATAGATCGAAATTAATTAATATCGTGTTATGTTTTGAATGAAACGTGATCTGTATATGCCCATAGTGCATCCGATTGAATTGCAAAGCCTTAGTTTTATCCTTGTTGTCAAGACATGGATACAGAGACAGTTAATTCCGTCGGGGGGATTGAAAATCCTGTATTGAGCGGCAATTTTAGACTGTACGCATTACTATAAGTGCAGATTGCTATGAGCGTACGGACTGTGTTAATCTTAAGAACACGTCTATCTTATATCAAACAATACATTTCTCGGAGACAGGACAGATGATGTTGTTTTCTTATTTTTTTAAACTAAATCATATTCCTCAAAAATGTAGGGTACGACTAGATTATGTCGCTTTAATAATCCTTAAGTCGATTGTATTTTATGTAATTTCTTTTAATTATCGAGTTTGCATTGTTCTTTAAGACAAATGTTTAACAGAAGAAATATATTTGACTCTAGTAGCAAACACAGCAAAGTCTATTTCACATCAAATAGCCACAAGAGTCTGATAAACGAAAGTATTTGATAACATGAACTATATATAATAATCTTCGCTCGACACACATACATTATTTTTTATGGACATTCGGAATTTCATAGTTTGATTGCTTGTTTCTAAAGTGTTTAAAGCTTGAGAAAATCCATCCTGATAATGATTGTGTTTTACTATGGTAACATTTAAACTACAAAGTTTGATTGATGTTAAAATAAATTTAAGGAGATTGGTATTTTCTGATGTCGCATCGATGCAATTTAAACACTTGGATACAATCATCTGATTGATGAAGTTTTGCCGAATGGGATAATCTATAGCTCTTAATTGTAAAAGTAAAAAGACTAATTCCATTTGAGGAAGTATTAACTGTTTAAAACAAGTATTTTGTGTTCATTTAGACGTTTGGATCAATATGTTCGAATATTTCACCTTGGCTGTACATGTGTATATGCATTTGGTGCAAATAGAGACTATACTTGATAACGCCGACAGAAATATATTTTCAATCGCATTTCTAACCTTGGTTATATTTCATACGATTCGTAAATGAAAGACTATTTAACAAGGAGAAGAGTTTGCATCAAAAGAAACAATATCAGCCGCAATGCATTATTTTAAGTAAAACCTTTTTAATATCCCCGTGACATATTTTATGGACAACAACTATTCCGATCATCTTTCCCTTTATACATGACCCTTATTTCTATATGGCATTCCCAACATACTACTTTATCTCAACGGTTCTTGTACTTCATGTGTTTTAGTTTCTAATGGATTTTTATAAATTTGATATGAGAACTTCATGGCGGTCTCTAGTTTAATATATTATTTATATTATATTTCAACAGAACATGAGGTATTACTTGTAAAGTTAAGAAATATAAAGCCACGAAACAATCAAATATCAAAGGGAACATTTTATATGGAGTTGTATTGTGATTTTCGTTGTTTTTAATAAATTGCTTTGAATATGTTCAAACACCTTAATTAATTATAGAATAAATGTTAACCACAGCCGAGTAATAAGTATATTCTGTAAATTAAAGTCCCAAATAGTACATGTGAACTGTTTAATCTTTTTCAAAGAACGTTCTTGAACAACCTTTTTTAATACGCGAAGACCGACGTCTTTTGTGGTGGATTTTCTGTGATGTTTTCTTATGCATTTCACGATTCGGAAGTATCTCACTCGCTTTTTTCGACTCAATAAATTCAAATCAAGTAAAGATTGAGTCGATTATTAGTCACAGCTTTGCCATCAATATTGGCGTGGCAATAATAAAGCATTCCTCATCGATTACCAGTTTGTTTGCGAATCGAAGCGAGTTGACCCGAAGAAACAAAACACGTAAAACATTTACAGGGACTGAGAAAAGAATTAAAGCCTTCCGATCTTTCGAACATTTTGAATACGAATTAAAGGACGGAAGTTTATATGAATAAATAGAAATACTATTCAGAAAAATTAGATTTCATATTGTAGCTAACAACACGTTTTTTTGATTGCAACAATGAGAAAATGCTTACCGTCTTACATGCATACGTATGTACAGTTCGTAGTTCAGTGCTCATGATATAAAGTGTATGTGATTTCCTGAAAAATAAATTAGTCCAGACACATCTTATTTCCGGCTAACAATTACCGACACGTACATCTGAATTAGTTTCTTACGTAAGCCGTATAAGATTCTCCTCGAAAGATGTAATATAAACGGACGATGAGATGTGAAATATAACACAATCTACATACTGTTAGAGATACGCACTGACCATTGTCCTATTTGTATCTTTATTTTCTTTACGATGTATCAAAAGGTATGGCCTAGATGAGTGCATCTATGAATAACCAACTTTCAAAATACGAAGTTTGTTCTTCTTCAATACCGGAAATAACAGAAAGACGAAGGAGCTAAAACAACGAGAACAAACAAAAAAGGCAAAGTAAACAACAGCGAAAAACAAAACACAATGGCTGTCTTAATAAGCAGAAGACTTTCAATTGAACCGAGCTATAAATAAGTTGTTAAAATTTAAAACTGATTTTACATGAACTTCTCCAATTTAAACAAGAATCGTTTACTAAAAAGATACTAATAATAAAACTATGTTAAAACATTCGCTTATGTTAAATCTTAATTACTTGAAGTTTATTAGCTAAATTCTATCGAAATTGTATTGGCTATTAAATATACGAATAACATAATGGTTATATATCATAGCAAATACTAACGCACACATGACATAATACATTCACATATCTCTGCTTTAAAAAGTTATTGCAATAAACTGCAATGAGATTTAATAACACAGAAGCGTTTAACTATTCTAGTCATACTACACTGTTAGCTTTGCCCGATGTCTATCCGCCATGTTAATAGTTTTTTTTATGAGAATACACACGTTTGGTTTGAAGGAGTCTGTTGAACATCCATAATATGCGTACATTTCTGATCGTGAACATTATGTGAAAGCTGGCTATTATTTGAAATAATGCATGTTTCTGAATGCCTCCTTTATATGTGTCAGCGCACATGGGAAGTATGAATTGTATTTATTGTCATATCGTCAGTTAAATACAACACAGATCTAAGAGTGCAAAGTGCTGAGTCTTTAGCAAAAATATCGTTTACTGTCGCAATTGTGTGAATTTTTTTCATAATTAAAGTCAAATAGTGTGTCTCAAACATGAGATAATGTGTAAAGACTGTTGCATAAATTTATGTTCTTTCGAGTCAAAACACCTGAACAGAAAAAGACCAAATGTTATTTCAAGCAACTGATCGTTGTCATGACAATGCTTCGGTGACAAAACGATCATATGTTTTTGGTTTTAGCAGGCGTTCGCCAAAATATTAAAGCGCGTTTGATCGTTTTATGTTTTTCTGCAAATGATATCAACCATTATTCTAAAGCACATCCCGCGTTTTTGATTTTTCCAAGAACTGAGGATAGCGACTTTCATGTATGTTTTGTTTATTTGATTTTCATGATCACGTTTTACGCTTCACATCAATATGTACTTGTGTAAGAGTTTAGACGTACGATTTTCGTGTTTTGAATGAATGTCGGTAGGTAACAAAACGGAGTATTGTTTTTAAGTATACATGACTGTATTTTGTCTGAAACAAGTACACCTATTTTATCTTTTATTTTATTAATGAATTGCAACAACTGTCACAAACACTAAGTTCCAGAGTTATGACAAAAGTAAGACGTTCATTGTTAGTTTAACTTTGTGAAATAATTGCTGCTTTTTATGTTCCAATTATGCGATGCTATTGATTCGTCTATTTTCTACCATTTTTTTCAAATACAAAACAATGTATTTCGTAAGTAAAAGCCATCGGCTCAGAATACAATACATTAAAGTTTATGTTGAATATTATTCGGTTTAACATTTATTATGATTAAAATGGATCAATGATATAGGCTATAATACAAAATATATGTTTAACACTTTATTGTAATTTTTAAAAGATAAACATCGTGGTTTTAGTAACAATACTCAGTCGCGTCGTGGGGAGGCATTTGTTATAGAAAAATATAGCATAATATTCTATTTTGATTGACATTTGGTGTCGTATTTTCGTTTGTTCAACTTTATTTATTTGGTTTTCCATTATATATTTAACACGTACTCTTGACAAAAGCGTCGTTCAAATGGCGTCTTAGTAAAAAGGCATCTGGAAAATAAAAATTACTTACAAAAATGTTAGTCTGACATTCTATGTACACTATACGACTGAACTGGTTATGGACAAAACTAAATTCTCTTGTCATAGGAAAATATAACTACATGAACGCAATGAAATATAATTCGCTATGATTGTACCAGCCAGAGTTAATAATACCACCGTCAGCTTTAAAATATTGTCTCGAAGACAGGAATCAATATGTCATCTTTTTTATAATTGTTATTACCAGATCCACATCTGGAAGGTTCATTATTAATGGAATCAAATATCATCGCTAAAATAGCTCAGGAGTAGATCGATTAGCTACTAATTAGTGAGGTTTTAATCGAAAGGCTTAATACCAATAATATCTATGAGAATAAAATAAACTATGAAATGACTGTCGTACTTGAGACAGTTTACATCCGAAGAACATACAATTTTTAATCCCTAATTTTGAATCTCGAGGAACATCTCAACCATTGTTTCGTGGAAGATCGGGTAAGACGTGCTCTGTTTAACTGTGCAAACAACAGTTAAATCAGACATTAATATTGATGAGCTTGCGCACTATCGACATTGTCGTAAATGATTCGAACGAGAAGAACCCACTATTAGCATAAAAAGAAGACTGGTCTTTATTAATATTGTATTTCACCTATTATTTAAGGTATATTGCTAATTAGTACATGTACCATTTTCGATTTGACATTTACTGAACGTCTACATTGTGCGATCAGACGACATTGATGAGCTTAACGAAGGTTATTCTTTTCCCAATTATTAGTTTTTTGCATGCTTATTTTCTGAATAATGTATTTATAATGTTATCTATAATGGATATTAGACATGCAACCGTTTTATACATGTTGCTCTTCACTTAAGCACTATGTTTCTAATAATTAAGTGTAGCATTTGTTTCTAAATATGGATTCAACGGCATTTACAATAAATAAACAATTTCACGAGTATCTATTTTATACGCACATAGATGAATCAATACGAAAATAAATAAAATTATTATATCTCGAGTAATTTTCTGAAAATGTCACTTCAAAGCATACCAGTGAAACAGGTATTATCCGTAGCTTTCAACGATTTCTCCCAGCTTTCACAGCCGCTATTGGCAAACGACCAGAGATTGGTAGTGAGCATAATTTAGTTTTCAATTCCCCTACTTCGAATTTTTCTGAAAACGATACGCACGTTCTATTTGCAAACTATATTCAGACTGTTTTTAGAATTTCGAGAATTCACATTAACCGAAAAACATTGTTGATTACATTAAACATCAAACATAATTTTAGCTTCATATGATAGAAAGCTATATGATAATTTTATATTAAACATCCGTACACATAGAAAAAAAGGTCTCATGTTCTATGAAAACGTTTACATATATTAAGTAATACATATCCAATAATGAATTTAACTATCGATATAATTTAGTTTACAGCGTTTCCTTTTTCAATTTATTGCCATTGATTTCTGAATATACAAAATAACTAAAAAAACAAAGGTTTTGTTTCATACAAAATCTTTTCTCTGATGTTATTTTATCTTTCTATGACAAGGCAATTCTTCGGAATTGTTTTCACGTCAGGTATTTGTACAAATTGTGCAACAACGTTTAGTATACACTGTTATAGATCATATTTTGGTCTACACCACAATGCTTTGTAAATTTACAATGCCATCGATTTTCGAGAAAAAATAATATTACAATGGCTAAATTGGTTTACCGTTACATTTATGGAACAATATATTAAATACATATTCTTCCAACGAATTTTGTGAGAGGTTGTCGACTTCTGATTTACCGATAATTGACTTGACCAGCAGCTGGAGTTTCACTTCTTTATATTGTTATCGTAGTGCATTAACTTCGAAAATCTTGCAATGTCTTTTGATTGCAAAAGATGCTAACGGAATATCGCTAATTAATATGCGGAAGATACTACACTGTATGTAATGATTATTTCTTTGAGAAGGTTATGTGCCAGTTTAACATGACGATTGTTGAACTTTTAACAATCAGTTTATTTAACAAAAATACCTTGCATACATGCGTACACGCAGCTTAAATTAAAGTTAAGTATGGCCTCTCTTTTGTTAAGAAAATTAGAGCGACAAGTGTTACTCCAGGAAACAGTAATAACTCAGATACATCTTAATATGTTGGCTGCGTTCTTAGTATGCAATTGCATCTTAGAAAACGTAATCGAATCATACCATGCATCCCGAAATCGAAAAGAATCTACATTGTATTGGAAATGATTGTATATCACATTTACCAGTATCTACATATTTTAAACTGCTTGATTATTGTCATGCTTTACTACGCAAGGTGTTAAGTGCCATATTGTAAACCAACGTTTTCTTGATATAGTATAGCTAAATATAAATACAATTGATTAATTTCTCAATACCATATACCGTTATCATTTGTAAAAAGTAGAAGGAATTTCTTCAGTACGATTTCTCTAAAACACATTAAGAATTTGATACACTATTTTTTTAATTAAACGATTCCACCTCGTGCCATCACCAAATGCCCCTATTGAGAAGCCGATCGAGTGGCAGGACACATTCTTACGGAATGGAGGGACCAATAACCAGTACTGGTAATTGTGTTGCCGTAGCATCTGAGTCTGCAGGAGAAAATGTTCGGCCAGGAAGAGGTTGTACAGAATACCACAGGTTTCAACCTTGCATCCGGACTGCACTTGAAGCGGCGATCGAACAGAGTAAAATACTTTGTCATAATGCGTGATTTAACATATTTATGCCTAGTGGACTCTCCCATTCTTCAAAATTGGATCAATTTATTTTCAAAATTAGGGATGTCTAGTATATTTATTTCTATATTTAGAATATTTCTTACAGAAATTCCTTTAAGCAAACAGCGCAGACCTCTCATCTGGGTCTACGCTGTTTGCAATAGCCTTTTTTTCTAGACGCTAGGCATAAATGGGTTAAGAATAAGCAACCTCCATTGTAGTAAGTACAGACATATTTAAATTGAAAGTTTTGTTTTTACACTTGAGGACAAATATGAAACCGGCTAATATCCAAGCAGCGACAATTACGGTAATCAAAAGAATTATCTTATGTCAAGAAAGAAATCAAATGGTTTGCAGCAGAACTGAAATATCAACCAGTCGAATAATGGCAAGAGCTTTTTAACCACGCATGTTGGTTATAAGAAACCAAAAACAAATCATCCACTATTTTATGAATTAGTTAATGCTTGTTAGACATGCGATTAATTGATTAATTGTCGCAATCATACTTGCAAACTTATCGACGAAACAAAAGTAATGTTCTCAATGTGCATGCATTGAAGGCAAACAAAACAAAACAATTTTATCTAAAGCAACAAAAGGTTGAACGTTTGTATTTCGGCATTTCGCTGTTTCAAACGTATCGTCTTGTCATCATAAGAAAATAATTACCGGACAACACGTGATCCAATGCCACTACAATATGGAGAAAAACATTAAATACAATTTTCCTTGCGAAACATTTAACCTATTATTATTCAACGTTGTGAACATCTTTTGTTACATTATGCACCTGTAGAATTTAGGTTGTACTTTAGAGGACCATTTCAAGGAAGTCATGCATATTGATAATTTGAGAAAACATCTCTGATACAATGCAATCGATCTCTAGAAAAAGGACACTTATCATGTTTCTGAATTACTTGTGCGAAATATTAGCATAGGAAAAAGCAAGAAGTAAGCGAAAACTGTAAGAATACATTGCAACATATAGGTGAAATTCTCTTCTCCTGCAATGACTGCGAATCCCGTTTGGCAAACCGTATTGAAGTTGAATAAGCACTACCGTAAGCAATTATTATTGTTAAGCGACATTCACTAACTGTAAAACAAAAATGGTTAATGTAATACAGAGCGTAACATTCATTGGGCTAGTGAAGCGTTTATACTGGTTTTAGTGAACCTGCAGCTGCATCATCACGAGAGAAACTTTATTATACATTCAGCTCATTATTATAACATGGCACCAATCGCCAAACTGGCCATTAAAATCCAGCCTGCCCTACATCACGTTTACAGTTCAAACAACTACCCTTCGACGTCCTTATACATAAGTTAATTAATTGAAAATGAAACGAATAAAAAGTGTTATTACCTTGCTTCAGCAATTCATTATACAAACCACTTCGAAATGATTGTATTTTCCATCAAAATAGAACGAAATCAATTTGTTCCAATCACTATTAAAATGAAACATTAGAAGCAACTTATTGATTGTTAATTTTTAAATTGTGTTTGTTTAATTATTTTTCGTCACAATGCAACTGCTTCTCTTTTGCACTACTTAACACACCCCAGGAAACCCGATACCTTGTGAGCCGTGTAATACCATAGGGGAAAGTGCTGTGTATTTTGGCATGAACTTACACAGGGTAAGTAAATTGGAAATAAAAAAAAATAATCAAATGACAATTTGAAACAACTGTGAATTAACATTGATAACAAAGGTATTGGCCTACATGTAGAAAAAATCGTGACAAATTTTCTTAAAAAAGGAGCGAAATGTGGCTCCCTCAAGTAAAAGATCGGGCAAAACGGGCCATGTTCAGGCATTAAGGGGAGAAAAACGGCTTTGATTTGCAAGCCACTACAATAATTAATTAATTTTTGTCACGAAAAAAGAATAATAAAGTCACTGCTTACATAAGGTTTCCTGGTCTTCCCCAGATGGTATCCATGTTTTCCCAACATGATCATTAAAAAAGGCAACTTTCTCCACACGAAATAGTTTTCTTCAGAAACCCTGCTGAGAGGTTATGGCAGATAAGTGAGTTTGTATAAATCCCTTAATTATTGTAGTGGTTTGCACATAAAAGCAGTTTTTCTCCCCTAAATGCCTGAACATAGCCCATTTTGCCCGATCTTCTACTTATGGGAGCCACATTTCGCTCATTTTTTTAAGGAAATGTGTCAGGATTTTGTCGACATGTATGCCAATACCAATATCAATGTGAATAAACAGTGGTTTCAAATTGGACTTTGAACATTTTATTTTTTTCCGATTTACTTACCATATGTAAGTTCATGCCAAAATACACAGCACTTTCCCCTATGGTATTACACGGATCACAAGGTATCGGGTTTCCTGGTGTGTAACACACACATGAAAAACACGCAAAAAGCTGTTGCGTAAACATTTATGTTTTACGAGGTTTTTATGAATAAATAAATTAGAACTTTTCTGTTTTCGATTAAAACTAAGCAGTTGAAACCGTTTCGCTCCAGATATTAAGCGATCGTTTTACAAAATGGAATTCAAGCATTTATTAGTATTTCGTCGGAAAATAAGCAATCACCTACATCTGTATGCTGCAGACGCGTTCTGTATTTCCTTAACTAAGTTAATGGCATATTTAAGATGACATCTTAACGAACATTATGTTATTACACAAACGCGTGGTTTGTATTGACTATATAGTAAGTGTTTACAATGTATACTAATTTTCAGCACTTTAAGAGATTTTCACTTAAGAACTGGTTGATGAGGTTATTTGTATCTTACCAATAGCATTAATCGGATGTGTGTGTTACTTCTCAATCTAAATATTATTTATTTATTTGTCGATGACTGTATTGGTTTTCGATGAACAAATGGAGTCTCAGTCTAAAATAGACATGATCACAATCTAAACCAAAATGCAAATCCAATTGTTGCTTCAGCTTTTATCGACGATGATTACGTTCATATTTTATGCATCGCTTTTAATTCATACGTCTTATAGCTCTTATAATATTCATTGTAGCTAAGGCAAAAGATTGTCTTTTATGTGATTAATGGCATGGAGAAACATTGGTAATTTTCTTATACATGGCTTTATCTCGAGTATTTGCTTCAAAAATTCGTCAAATACGTACATTAGGCCACACGAGCGAACTTAAACCAGCAACGTTGTTGCTTCTTTGAACTACGAAATATGCAGTCATTTTTTTATGAAAACATTCGTTGAGCATGATTAAGTTAATATTTTATGCAGTGCAGATGCCTGTTAGTTTGCATCATTGCAACAACATATCAGGCACAGATGAAAGACGCATTTTTTATTATCTCGCAAAGCTGTATTTCAATTACCAACCACATCTCAGCGTTAGATCCGGCAATGCTACCATTTAAAATCACTACAATATCGTTGAACATATGTATGTCAATAATTGTTTGCATAACTATATGTTCTTTCGAGTCAGAACCCCATAACCATTAGGAACCCATGCTTTGTACCTGCAAGTGATCGTTGCCATGACAACGCTTCGTTGACAATTCGTTAATATGTTTGTTGATTAGACAGGCGCTCTGAATATCAATGACTGTTTGCATAACTTGATGTTCGTTTGAGTAGAACTCCACAACACATTAGAACACATGCTTTGTTCCAGCAAGAGCTCGTCGCCATGACAACGCTTCGGTGACAATTCGTTAATATGTTAGTGGATTATACAGGCGTTTGGAATATCAATGATAGCCTGTTTGATCTGATTATGTTCTCTATTGCTGTTTTCCCCTATGTTTATCCCAATCACATAATTCGTGTTTTTATTTACAAGAACTGAGTGTGGGGACATTCATGTATTTCCCATTTGTTAATATGATTTTCCTCATAATTTTTAAGGTAGACATCCAAATATACATACTTATAGTTAAGACGTACGAAGTTTGTTCTTTAAATGAATGACGGTATTTACAAAACGAAATTATTGTCATGAGTATATATTACTTTATTTTGTCCGAACCAAGTAAACTCATTTTATCGTTTATGTTTTTGTTTATTTCAACTGTCGCAAAAAGTTAGCTCCAAAACTATGACATACAAGTATAACATACATGGTTAGTTAAAGTTTGTGACTAACTTTATTTATGTCAATTTTCCTTTCTGCATTTTACATAAAGCGATGCTATGTTGTTTTTTTCTTTCGTTTTTTTAAAGATTGTGTTCATTATTATTCAGTAAACCATTTATTATGAATTATGGGTAAATGAAATGGGATGCAATACAATATACATGAAATGGGCATTTTATCTCGAAAAACTGTATTTAACACATTTTAGCGTTATAGCCGGCAATGCTAGCCATTTAAATCATTAAAATTCAAGGTGATAACATATATTGATTCTAAATATCGTTAAACTTATGTATGTCAATGATGTAAGAAATATTGAAATTGTGATCGTTTATGCTTCACACTGACATGATGAATAACAAAAATAGAATAAAAACCACATACATTCTTTTGTTTTGATTGTCAAGTAAGAAGTTTTATCATTCTTTAAGACATCAGCGGGTTGCATTGCGCCTTTGAAAAAAATTACTATTTAAATATACATTAGTAAAAGTCAATTGCATAGTTTCACAATAAAGAATATATGTAAATGTTTAATATTAGGACTATCGATTAATTAATGAATCATAGCATATGAAAGACGAGTATATGGTGTAATTTGTTTGTTATTAACCGGCCAGATTATACAAATAATTGTATTCGTATTTGTTTAGTTTATGTGACATTTGGTTGGGTACGAGCGTGTGTTGAAATAATTAATAAGAACTTCACGAAGCAGTGTATTGTTTCTTTATATGAATAGTGTAGGACAGGATCCCAGCCAGTCCCACATGACTTCTTATACACTTTCAGTTTTTTTTTCAGTTTAAGCATAATTATTTGCCTTGAATATATATTTGTTTAGACATATAATATATGGTTCATAATTGCAGTGTGGTACACCTGAAGTAAAAATAACATCTCAACTACCACATACGTCTTCGTTCTGCGTCCTAATGTAAATGTATGATAGTTTCCATGATCATGGAAGCAATTATAAAGCTTTTGACATGTATAAGTTGAACGAGTTTTACATTTACATTTACGACTTTCTCCTCGCTTTCCGCGAATTATATGTCCTTGATCGAGTGTTGAAGACAATGTCATATTGTTCTGAGGATAGTCGTTTCATTAATTACAAAAAAAACACAGTGTATACATGTTTTCGTCGGTAAGGTCGTCAACTGAGCTTTGTTACAGTTTCCATCCATATGTGTATTTCGGTCAATTCACCAAATACAAATGCAGCTTCTGATATCGATTCCTTCAATGGGAATATAAATGGCATTCGCAAACAGTAAGAAAATAGTTAAAACGTATGAGGATGACCTTAATGGTTTAATATACCTCGATGGTCTGCCACAATGATGTTCATGATCAAAGTTCGGTTTCTATGAATTATTAATTTAAGTATTTACTAATTGTTGGGTTTAAATATTAAGGCCCTTTTTCTGGAATATTATGATTGTGTACGAATGTGTAAACGATAATAGCTTTACTACAAGTAAAATATGTGGTAAAAATGAATACAGCTTAAACAATTCTTATGCTTCACCAATATATCATGTGCCAAATATAAGTCATCTGCCTATATAATAAAACATCAAAAAACACATATCATTTATACATGGTAATACATTAACATTAAAATTGTATACTATACGGAATGACATTGTTGCATGGGCATTCAGTTATGTGTTAATATCTGTTTGATATAAATTTCTTATCACCCATATGTAAACGTAACTATATATTTGGTTTTCAATTACTATTTTTTTAAATTTTCTTCTGTACACCTTTTCCTAAGGGGTAATAACCTACAATATTCGTATCTTCAAATTGTATATTTCTGTAAATACCCCCCTGAAATAGGTATTTCATATCTAATACATCGTTATGAAACGTAATGTTGATGCTTGTACAGCATCCCTTGTTCTTGCTTGGAATGAATTGACTAATTGAATAGTTTTTATTACTTTCTCACGTCTGATGGCAATGCACTATATTAATTGTTTGGTCTGATTATACCTGCATATTAAATATCGTCAATGTCAGCATAAACAAATGTGCTCGAAGTACTAAGTGAACATTTTATTTTAATATAAGTTGCTCGAGTTACACGATTCTCATGAAGTATTTAATCGTCAATCGTTCGTTTGGATTCTTTATTGGTTCAGTTCATACATGTTTGTATGAGTTTATTGATTCATTCTATCTGCATATTATGCTTTTTCCTTATGATGTGATCGATTTACAGTTTATCATGATGCATTTTTTGTTAAGTATAACTAAATTGAATTGAATGAATTGCATTATTATACCATTCTCTGTTGTTTTATCATTTTATTTGACTTGACTCGTGCATATTTCTCAAATGCAACAACAAGCGCACGCATTATACTTTTTAACCTTAAAATAGTAATCAAACACTTAAACGCGCGAGTCTGATTTTGTTTAATAACTTAAAAACATCGTTTGTATGAATTGTACACTTGCAACATGGGCTTTCCTTTGATGATAACATTATGTGTGATACCAACTGCTGGTCGTATGACGTGTCTTAATCAGTGTGCATGATTACTTAACGTTGTCGGGTTCACAGCTGGATGTTAATTGATGTCAAGTTGATACAAATTTGATATAAATGTATTGTCTCATTTGTCAATTCATTGTTCATTTCAGGAAAAAAGATTTAGCTTCATGAAAATACATCATGAGTAAATATCGTGTGTCGATTTCAATTCAGTTATTATCGAACATTTGCTCTTTGTAATACATCCACGCCGTTGCTTCTGGCGAAACAAAACTACGAAATGAGAAGGTAGGATAAAATAAGTTGCATTTGAGCACAAAATGCACACGGTCCCTGGATGATGTATATTGGGAATGGCTGCGTCAGCACAATAAAATTGTGTGAGAAGTATTTAAGCTTCATTTCAAAAGATGTCCGTCATTATTTAAAAAGTAGTTGTGTGATTCCTACAAGTTGTCGTTTAGGAATGTTTTAAACATAGCTTTGTTTAGAACATATGTCATTATGTTATGTGCACTGGTTCTGTACAACGGCATTCTCAGTTTACAAACAGCATTTTTTCCCAACATTTTGTCCTGTGTCTTCTGCAATATGGTATGTGAAGTTGTTACGTTGTATGCATATGCCGATTTCTTCTATTTATTTGTCTAATGTTATGTTCATTTATCAAGTGAGTATACTAACGTCTGATGAAATCGTGTTTCGTCACATCATTTCGTTTGTAGGGTACAGAATAATATGTTGCTGCATATACCATGATGGCATTGATATACACGCAACTTTTTTGTATAATGTTATGAAGATTGATATTAAAGAACAAATGAATTACGATGTTGATACGTTTAAACAAATTAAATCGTCTACATGCCTTTACTTCATTTGACCTTGACTAGGAAGTAATAGACTAAACAGGTAGTCCGCAACATACATTTGAAGCAGGATATAATAGTTGTTTATAACAGCGCAGGTGTATTTCACATCCAGAGTTTAAAATCATTTAAATGTAGGATAACGGAAATATCTCGTTAAGAACGCCGCTTTTTATACGATATGCGATGCTTTATTTATACCAACTTTTGAAAGTTCTTTCGTTTGAACATATCCGTCAATATATCGAACTAACGTGATGTAACCGATTTCCTCAGTTTTGGCTTCTTTAACCTAGATTCTTCTTCTGAATATTGAGTGTCCTGACACAAAGTCGTTTTGCGGAAAATATACAATTATTGAAGTAGTAAACGGGTGGACAACATGTGTCATAAAATAGTTTAGATTTTGTATGGAGTTCTCATACAATTAGCGTGAAATTCCATTACTGTACGGATTTTGAAACACATACCTTTCAAGTTCAAAACATGTTCATGTGAAACACAGACTTGCTTGGCTAACATTAATCTTAACATGTTACGTGTATTATACATACGTGATTTAATAGTGTATACGTTTTATGCTGCCTCGCATGGAATGCGGTCAACTTTACTAGCGGAAAGATCAGCATGTTATGATATACATAATTAAAACAATATAAAATAACCATGTCGACTCAATATATGGGTTAAGTGCAGTTAGGAGAAATGTGAATGCAGTTTGTATATCGACAAAGTTTCTGCTTGTGAAGGTATTGTGTAAATTATGTAAGCAATATGTTAAACATGCTATATTTTACACTTTAAAACATAGCATGGTTCAGCACATATGTCATTATGTAATGCGCAATGGTTCTGTACAACGGCATTCTCAGTCTACAAACAGCATTTCGTTCCAACATTTTGTCCAGTGTCTTCTGCATTATGGTATGTGAAGTTGTTACGTTGTATCAAGATTTTCAGGTTTCACGTTTTTCTGGAATGCAGCTCAACTAACACAACACTTTATCGAAAGGAAACAATAGCTTTTGACAAAATTTCTAGACCTTGTTGTACTTGTTTAAGTTTCCAGCATGTTATTTATAAAACTTAATGTTTGGAGTATCAGTGAAAATAAATAATCTAAGTTAACATCGGTGGAAATACACTTCAATTTTAATAATTGATAAATAATTTAAATGGTTTAGAGCTTTCAGTTTCTGTATAATTTTTTTTTTTGATGCATTCTTATTGAAACATTTTAAAATATCATTTATGCAATACGTTAATAAAAATGAAATTTGTATTGATATATTTGATATCGGTGTCGCGGTAATAAGTCTAAAACTTCAGTTTTATTCGCATAGAGTTCAACGCATACACCCAAAATTAGCAGTATGTTAGAATTGTTAAACAAATACATGGTAATCTCATTAATCATTTGAAAATTAAGTATTTGACAAATGGCAATATATTGACTATATATAGAATTATCGATACATGTGTATTTATTTTCTACAAATTAATTAATGACATGTTTGTTTAATGTTTAATGTATGTATATGTCTTTTTTTGGATGCTGTATATGGAAAATGATATAATAGTTCTTTGTTAAAGCACGTACGTTAATTAATATAGACAGTTTAATTTGTTTATATTATTACGCCCGTATTGGTTATCACAAATGTATCATTAACCTTATAGCAAATTCGGTTTTACATTTGACAGAGCCTAGACATAAACAGGTTTGGCTGCCAAATCTTTCCTGACTATGTTTTGCCTGACACGCTGTTTCGGGGTTTTACCTGACGAAATGCAAAATATGCAGACTGTGAAATGTATCAAATAGTTAAAATGCAATCATACTGTGTGAACATTATTGTTTAAAACAACAAGAGAGAATCTGTTAAACAAGTTTATTAACTTACTAATATGATCTTCAACATTTTCATTACAGTAATATCATATTAATAAATGCAATTCAATTGTAATGACATTAATTATATATTATATAATTAACATCTGTTGAAAATAAATCACGACCGACATTTTGTTATAATATCACATGTATTTTTATGACGCAGGTATGTGATATAATTCACATTAATTAATGTTCTATTTAATAAAAGCAAACATCACGGAGGGCTGCTCGTTCAGTCACTTATGGCATTTGTATCCAAAGTGAGTTTTGCTATGCCCTTTACATAATATAGTCGTTCTTTGGAATATGTTTCAAAATTATGTTAGAATTGTTTTATAATTTTGAAATATAATTGATATCAGCGAATGTGTCGGTTAGGCAACTTGTAATATGGGCAGTTCATCAATACGTTTTACGATCGGTCCATATAAATCACAAGCGGTCAATACAAGAAAACAGTATCAGAAGAGGTTGTCATTTAAATCACATTTATGAATTTAAATACAAATGTTTCTATACACATCTTTTACGTTTGGAAATAATGTTAGCAAGATTATGAATCCCTCTTTTGTAAGTGTATCCATTATTTAATAAATAAACTTGTTCAAGTAACGTAACCAAAGGGAAATACATATTGTGCTGAATATGCAAAAGTGTTAAATTTATAATTAGCAACATTTGACTGATAAACAACTACACATTTTTTTCAATTCTTTAATGATAATATATTTGTGTGCGAATACATGTATAAGAGATTGGTTTAGTGGATCGTAAAAGCAGACACGTAGTTGAACATACGCTCGTAACGAACGTGAAACGTATTTATTTTAAAAGTATGACATCTGACATCAGAAACGGTTGCTCTTCAATTAATATTACTCCATCCCATTATGCATTTTACGACATGTTTGTCATAAGTTGAACTTGATTGTAGCCTTTATGAACTTATATTGAACTATACACGAACCTGGATTGACATATCACCTCTTTGTAGCATATAGGGCGTGTTTTATTTATTCATTTATTAATATTATTTTATATTTAGAGCAATAATTTGAAATAAATGGATACTAAGTATATTGCAAATGTTACCAAGTCGATCAGTGCATATACGTATTCTGAAACAATTACATTTTAACTAAGCTTGAGTAAAGGCAAAACGTTCATCCATTCACACTATAGTTTAAGATCTTTGACATTGTTAGTAATTAGCGATATCATGATTCAGTGTGCAATTAAACCGTTTTATGTGACACTATATAAGGACAGACGCAAGCATGGTACATTTGTCAAAACCTTACTGGAAATGTCCCAGATGAAAGTTACCATCACGCTTGAAATATGTTCACAGTATTCATTGCTAGACATTACACTGGTCTAGTAGTTTTGTTGGGCGTTTTTATGTGAATCTTACATAGTTATAATCTGATGTCACAATCAACTCAAATGAAACAAGTGACTTAAATAATCGGATTCAATCATTGATGCAAAATGGAAATATTAATCTGCAAATGAATACGATTTAATGATGTATAACGTGTGTTTTGTTCTAACGCCGTTTAGAACAATAATTTGCACTATGTCATCAATATGTTCCATTATAATGTGGTCTTGATAGTGCTAAAAGTGGTTGAAGTTGATAATTCAAAGCCCTATTTATTTGTATAACTTACCAATAACAAGTCGCATTTAACAGAAATATCTTCGAGTGTTTTTCCGCATTATTATTAACTATAGGCTTACTTGCATATCAGGTACAATGAGTTAGTTAGTGTCAACCGTGAACATGTATATGATATTCCATTTGTCATGTTGATTTCCTTAGTTAAATTTTTTACCTGGTGTTAATTGCATTTATGCAAGTGCATGAGCTGTACCAAAACACTTTTCATCGTGATTCATTCTTTAAATTATTTCACTTGATCTTGTCAGTTCTGAGTGCATCATTCTTCATGGTATATACGTTTGAGCTACTCCACATTTCCTTTACTTGCCAAAATTGTGTGTGTTTCGTTTCTGTCTTACATATTAGAGTAATGCCAGACTTTCATGTAAAAACCGTATCTGCTCTACTTCAATATTTATGCATTGATGCTATTTCCATATTAAACTTTATGTATGCCAGTCATCAACTGTCCTTTGTATTAATATGTTTTACATGTTTATGGATGTAAGTCAATAGGCTATCAGAACTTTATGGCGGCCTCTCGCTCAAATTATAGTTAAATAGTGCATGAGGTCTTATAAGTCATTTTCAAAATCTATATTGTTAAGGAACACATTAATAACAAGAGAAACATTTTATATAGCGTTGTATTGTTAGCATCTTTGTAAAAGACATTTCTTCTCACATGTTCACAAAATATTATCAATTGGACATAACTGTTAAAGGCACAAGATTATTCAACGCTCGCTAATTTTACTTATTCCAACAAAAAATATCAACGACAGTACTGAGTTGTATCCGTGATATGGCGGGTATATTTAATGTTCATTGAAGTAATTTGCATTGCGACATATTACATTAACACTGTATTGTATTGTATCTCGAGTGTTTCTGTCTCCGGAGAAATAAGCAGCATTGGGGGTTATATACGTTCCATTTAATAATATTTCTATTCGTGGGGATTATGCTTTTTAAACTATTGTATTTTAATTGTCGAACTTTTGTATTCACCATTATTTTGTGTATAGTAAGATATACTGAGTTTCAGTCTATTGTTTGGGTTAATAGTGTTTTCCAAAACGTGCGCAGACAAGGTGGAGTGAAGTGTTGTGTTACATGTAAAGACGGAATATCTTTGTTCCTCAGGGCTTTCAGGGCAAGTTTTTTTGTCGTAATGGTATGCATTTTTAAGTTTAACGTTTGAGTTATAGAGAATACTAGGTTAGCGTTGAATACAGAGACGTTTATGTTGCGAGGCTTAGAACGCCGGAAGCGCGAGCCTTGGCGAGCGCTTTCGGTGTTCGAGCCGAGCAACATAAACTTCTCTGTATTCAACGCTAATCCTAGTATTCTAGTAATCCCATTTGATTTTTTCAACGTGACATTAAACATAAATAGATCTAATAACCTTAACAATAATTTTAATTCAGTCATAAAAGCGCTTAAAATCTAACAAATGTGACCATGCGTAGTGATATACATGTTTTTGTTCTGGTACGCAAAATAGTCTTTAAAAAATTCACACACAAACTGTAAAACAAGTAAAAATATCACCATATGCCTCGATTCAATTTTACGCAGTATGAGAATTTTAACACATTACGACCGCGAAAAGAAGATTTTACTTTACTATAATTAGAATTATTTTCGAAAGAAAATGATCAAAATCCAATATGGCGGCGATTGCTCCTGACAAAATGCTGTCGATGTCAACATACATGTACACCATCGACGACCTAGTTCTGGCTACCATAACTTTAAATGTCGCTTTTTATGATTTTTTACTGGCGCTACTTTGTACAGGTCTGTCAATACTATATAAACTGTACGCTGAAGTTTCTTTAGCTATCGACGACCTTGACAATTTTGACGAGTAAACAGACAATTGCAGCGACTGACACTTTATTTGAAAAAATATACTGGGCAATACGTTTTCCGACTTCGGACGACGAATTTAAGGACGCGCAGAACGTGTTTTTTATATAATGTTATGGGTATGCCGTGTGTGATCCGATGCATCAATGGCGCCCATGTTAAAATCATTTCCCCGAGAACAGGGAACGACAAAAGTACAAACAAAAATCAAAACACGTAAGAACTAGTATCTTACCTTTAATTATCCTTTAAAATCCATCTAATAATCCATTTAACTCAGTAAATGACGATTTTGCATCTAGGGTCTTTAATAATTATTTTAATATAGTTAAATAAAGACCCTTATGCCACTCTATCACTTTTTTCAAATGAGTTTATGAACTCAATAAATTTTCTTCTTCGTCACACGCTACGTCAAGTACTCTACATTACTGCTATTCAAATGAACCGGAGCAGTTTATCTAATAATAGCCGTTGGTAAACTCGGTTGCATTTGCAGATTTCTGCATACAAACATAATTATGTTTAAACTTGCACAATGTTTTATTTATCTATGGTAAATGCCCTTTTTGTACGAGAAAATAATTTAATATATAAATACACAAAGAATGGAAAACATTCCAGTACATAACAGATAAATGAGTAGAAAATACCCGTGTACAAAATGGGACGTTCCCAATTCCAGTGTGGTGCTATTTTTACCATCTTATACTTTATACAGCTCTATGCCTAACGTGAATTAAATAGGAAAGCAAACATAGCAGATTATTCATGAACTGTGCGATATGTGTATGGCTTGTTGTACATTCTTAATTTTTAAGTTAAATGTCAAAAGTATATATATGCATTGGTTATAAACAATGCACACGAAATAAGGAAAATGTGATCAATTGACAATTCAGATATGTCTACAAACAGTTCATGTAGAAAACATGTGAAATAAGTCGCGTTTATAATAAATCGTCAAAAAATGGGGAAAATGACGCAATAAGTATGTCATTTTATGACGCCATCAATCAGCTGATTCATTATACGGATGGCGAAAAATTATGTCATATGACTAGATTTAAAGGTTGAAGGTCGCATAATTTTGAAGCTTAAGTTTTGTCGACTTTGTTTCTTATGAAAAATCATTCAGTGGTAAAGTAAATATAAATAAAAAATAACAAAACAAAAATCGTGTAATTTTATATTTTATTTCAACATTTCTTTTGGTGAATATGTCATATATATATTTTTCTGCAAAATATGCACATTTTCGTCCAATGGGTGACCTTAAAATTCGATCAATGAACCAAACAATATCCACCTGATTTTAGCGCATATCGCATAACGTCATTTAAAAAGTAGTCCGTGCACGCGACAGGTATATTCCACAGTGTTGAATACAAGCAAGTATATTCCACAACGTGTTATACCGTCAATGTCGCGGTGAAAATGGGATAAAATCGATTTATCTGATTTAAGTATTTCCTTTATTGTGTAAGTATGTCTCATTTAATGGTACTCATTTCTGCTAGCACGTTTTGTTTAGATTTTAGCTTATGTAATATAACAGCCTCGGAGATATTGTCCATGTTTAAAATGTCTTTTATGTATAAGATCCCGGATTCGATCCAGATTGCGAACAGTAGAGCTATTCTATTGTAATTTATTAACCTGTTACCTCATTATATTTGAGATCCTATATACAATAAATTTTTGGTTTTGGTTTAGGTTTGATACTATTTAACTAAATATATGAGATCTATGTAAAACAGTGGAAGTATTGTTTGAACATCAGGTAACGATATGAACGAATCTAAATTCATTTCCACGTTAGTTTAAACATATTGTTTTAATAATTTACCAAATTGCCTCATCTATATGACAGGTTTATTTAATCCCCTTACTTTAAAAATATTTTGAATAAGTTTCAAGGTCAGGAATTTCTATGCCAACATTCTTGCTAGTTGCGAATCAATATTGATCGCTTTATCTGTTCAGGTATGTTATTCCATAGAAACGTAAAAAGCATTGAGTTGATTTCGTTTAGTCTTTTTTTTAGAAATACATATGTTTTGTTTAAGTTATGCTTACTTAGGTAGTATTAAGGAATTGGTAACCATTAATTATCCGAAGATTGTTAAATTTCTTTTGTTAAATTCATTTATTTAGGTTTGCCAAATTGTATTTTCCTTGTTCAAGAGTTCTCAATCGTCAAGGTTTGTTCCAAAAAATAGTACCGAGAGCCTTCACCGTCGGTTGAAAAATTGCATCATTTATGCTGGTGATTAGGTTGCTTTTAGATTTACCAATTATAATGTCTTTTGTGTTTGTTTAAAGCCTTACATGTCTCAAAATGTATCGATTATGTTCATGGCAATTGGAGTTTCATGAACATCTTAAAGGAATACTTTTATGTCATCGGCTGGTTGTGGTAGTTTTAATTGCTTCATGTCGTATGTAATGTGTATATCTTGGACATCGTCATTTGATCTTATGTTATTTGCTAGTCCGCTACTCATCAACAATAAAGAATAATAGGGACGATAGCTGACAACTTTGCCTGATTCACGTTTACACTTATTTTGTTGCGTACATTCAGCCGGTGTTTGTAATCGACGAGGTGATATGTGTCTAAAATCTTGACCCACTGGAGGAAATTGTGTTTGGAAATAAACTTCTCTAGTCCCTATTATGAGATTACATTCTCCTGTGTAAAATGTGTTTTTGAAGTTTAAAATTATGAGTGCGCCATCTTTGCCAAACATACCAGCATAATCGATTATATACAGGATCTGACATATGTTGAAAACGAGAACATATCAGTGCAAATTGGGATTCAAGAGAATCTGTAGCGCAACTAATTTATCTTCTGGGGCATACATTATATCAGAGAAATCTTATTTCCGGCTAACAATTACCGATAACTTCATCTTACTTAGTTTCTTACATTCGCCGCAACGAAATCTTTTCTAAAGATGGTATAATAGTTTAAAATACGATGCGGAATATACCACAATATACATGATAATTGTTATGTAACGCATTGAACTGGGTTCTATTGCAATTTTTATTTGTTACAATCTATCAGAGAGCTTGGTCTAAATGTGCGCTTATGATACATCTATAAGCAGCATAAAGTTTCAAACAACGTGTTTGTTCAGCAAGAAGCACATGTTTTGATCCCCTTATCTGACCAGAACAACACAAACTTTAGGCAAAAAAGCAACAACAACAGAACAAAAAAAACACAACGACACAAAAGTTAACAACAATAAAAAACAACACGCGATGGTGTCTTAATAGGCTTGCGATCAAGCTTAAATAAATCGTTTATATTTAAACCCGACGTTGAATGTCATTCTCATATCTAAATATCAATTGCCTCCTGATGAGGCAATAATCATAAACATACGTCTAACATTGCGCTTTTGTAACATATTAATAATGTGACGCAAACGAGCAAAGCTAAATAGGCTTAAACAAACTAAATCGACCGCATGATAACCAAGTGTGCTTGGTATGTTAATAAGGTTAACCATCGGTGTATACAACCACCAAAATATCACTGGAGAGCAACATAGTCCTACCTTTATACGTACAATGACAGTTTTCAGCATTTGTTATATTTGTCTGTCGTTAATATGAATATAATATTTAATAGTTCAGTTTGGTTTCAGTATCTTCTTATATCAACATCTATGAACAGCCTTCCTCTCAACTGCTCCGCTAACAGAATGTTTCAACGTTGACATTTTGCTCATGCATCATCAAGTAGTTTACTTCTAACGCTACCACTTTACCGCGCAGGCTTGTGCTTATTATTTACCTTGTAGACGGTATCGGTAAAACCAGTTTTTGCACAGTTATCGATACGATGCGCTACTGTAACAATCGCTTTATTAATTTGCCGATTTCGGTAGATGTTTATCAATAAAAGAATTTATATTGATAGTTTAACATTGTATAAGTCGCTTGTTTTATATTATTTGAATATAATGAATACATTGCTGTTTGAATGAACGAGACATTTTATAAAAAAAATCAATTTGCAAACGTGTTGGCGTTTTTACGGGTTTGAAAATCGCCAATACAAAAAATGCTAGAACGACACATATATTCACCGAACGATAAAAGGGCGACGAATTTCATAATTGTTTTATGGTTGTTTTTCTACGTGGCTAGTATATTGGTTGTTCTTCCGTGTCTGCACTTTCCGACTATTTCGAATCCGGGAACAGGCCAGAACGATATGGAAGCAGCAACCATAGACGGTTTGTTGGCAGCAATATGGCGCATGTTTATGAGGCGTTCTCAATTTCCCCGTGGGGCATTGAGTATTGAGAAGACCTCTGGTTAGTTGTTATAGATTTTAAAAATGAAAAACAATATTTAAGGAACTATTGTGCATTGAAACATTCTTCAAACTGTTTTGTATCCGCTGCTTCGCCTTATTTTGCTCTATTGGGATAAAATCGCGCTTCGTCCTCTAAAATAGTAAATTATCTTAGTTATAGATCTTGAAATTCATTTCATTTAAAATAGTTTGATTATAGTGTTTATACCCTGAACGGACATTGACCTGATAATCGAAAGGAATGGATAAGTTGACATCCGGGTCTCATTGCACGCAAAGAGCACGATTTGTACTTCTATTCATGTCTCTCACGTATTTATTTAAATTGTGTTATTCAAGCTAACATAAAAGAGTTACTTACATGGTACATTATAGCTTTACAATCCTTCATTGATGTTCAAATCAGCATTTTACATAGAGAGATGTTAGCGTTGTTTTCGCCCATTTTGTGTAATCTTCAATTATATTTAGTAAAAACAAACACATAATGACTTATGTGTATTCGCAATTACTGTTATTTGAGAATTGAATAGCATTTTTTCTGCATTTCATCTGTGTATGAACTGTCGGCGTTTATGCATAAATTCGGTGTATTTTTTCCGACAGTTCATACACCGATGAAATGCAGTAAAATGCTATTCAATTCTTATAATACAACACAAAATAATCTTAAAGCTGAAATTCTATCGTGGTAAGGGTCATAAAAGTCCTTTTTAATCTAGCGTATCGATCTATTTTCAGTTTCGGTTTCATCTCCGTCAAATGGGTATATTGTTAAAGTTCGCGCAAAAAAATATAACGTCATTTCGCTATTGACTAATAAAAAACAACGCCATTAAGTTTCGCGCAAAACAAAACGTCATTTGGCAACTTGTTTATGACCAGAAAGTAGTGCCATGAATATTCATGTTATAAATTTGCATTCGACGTGAGTTTATCGGAAAATGAAAAACCGGTCACGTGAACAAATTATCCAATCGGAATGCAGCATTCATATGAAAGTGACAGAAGTTGTAATTATAATACATATACATGTAGCAAATTTATTGTAAATGGATAAAATATCAATTACTTGTTTTTGTTCCAATACTCAGTCGGAGCTGGTAAAGAAATCTGGTATCAACACTAATAACACAAATTTCTTTGTCATCTTACTTTCGTTTTATTGTGGTTTGATTTAACCACGTTTTGTATGATTAGATGGCAATATTCGCAACTCGTTAAATGTCCAAAACTCACGATAACATAGTTTCAAAATAAACAAGTAAGTGGAAAAGTGTTTCGTAACAAAAAGGTTAGTGCGGAATTTAATGTACACTTTTAGACTTCATTTGGTCCCGGTATAATGTTCTATGATGTTCAATAACATAAAAGACTAAAGTCTGACTAATATACATTCTATTATCGTCGCAAAATATAACTACGTGCATGCAATTAAATAGTGTTCACTTTGCTTGTACATTTCAGAGTAAATAATGCCAACGTAAGCTTTGCAAATATTGTCTCGTAGGAAAGAATGCGGTTGCCATATTTAATAAATTTCATGACTAGTTACCAATGCTCAATGTTTTATATTTTGGATTGAAATCATTATACCGACGCCTCACTGTTTACTGGGTTAAGATTGTCCTGTTTAATTTCTGTATTGTTCGCCTTTTTTAGTTTGTAACAACACACCTACGCTTCACGAACGCTTCCGCAATTATACTCCTTCCAATCACACATTTGCGATTGTGTATTCTTTATCCTTTTAAAAAACGGCGACAATCTTTTTACAAAGGAGCTGAAATTTAACGGAAAAAAAAAGTTTTCTGCTTATTAGTTAGATTTGTATACGACCATAATAACAACCACTGAGCCATATTATACAATCAATATAAAATTTGCTTTTACCATGCTGTTGCATTCTTGCAATTATAACTGTTATGAATACATTCGCCATTAAAATCAATAGTTTGAATTATAAGTTACAAGCAGAATATGTTGTCTGAGATGCATGCATACACAAAATATATACTTTAGTGTCGTAAGCAATAATATCGAAAATGTCACTGAGCTACAAACGTGACCAACAGACATGCTTTTTTTAAATGAACTAATAAAGTGTTTTTTTCTTCTTAAAACGTTTGGTAGAAATGAATTGAAATAACACTATTGGCGAGTGATAGGAATATATAAGCCTAAGTGTGAATCTTATCCATAGGCTTTACCATATATTGCTATACAGAAGTCTAAGAATAAACTGCTTCTTACTCGTATTGTATGTTGGTCATTGAAATGTCAGTAAAACGCTTGTTTTTTAATTTGTCACTTAATTTTGAACTTTATATATTTTTGAACACAATTGAATTAATGATTGTACTTAACGTTTTAACTTCTGCTATTTGTTAAACATTTACTTGCGCCTGTATGTTATTCAATTGATTGCATAATGTATATGCACCAACCCGTATAGAAAACTTTGATCAAACAGGTGTTTTGAA
Organism: Dreissena polymorpha; assembly: GCF_020536995.1. Lineage (NCBI taxonomy): Eukaryota > Metazoa > Mollusca > Bivalvia > Myida > Dreissenidae > Dreissena > Dreissena polymorpha. Next base: position 51,646,967 of record NC_068365.1, read on the forward strand.
TGAAAATATTGTGCAGGTGTAAAGACCTCATTTTTGGAATGATGGTTTTAGTGACTTGAACCAGATTTTATCATTTTAACGTGTGTTATATTAAATATACGCGAACTTATTCACGATTATATTTATATTTTGAAACAATATCCCGAACAAAGTTGGTATTGATTTACCAAAAGTCATGACACAGATACAGTAGAATATTGTATTGAGTAGTTCATGCTCGTTACACGTTTGTAAAAAAAGTTTTACGTCTGCATTAGAAACAGACGTGGACAATCTGAATACGTCTTGATTGTCCACGGACAATTGAATGTTATTTTCGTTGTGTCAATATTAATAACAAAACGTAATATGAATATTAATTTAAAAATAATCAAAATGCCTATCTTTTTGTATTCTTAACAGTTAGAAACTGCGTATTTATCAGCTTATTAAACAATTGCTAAATAAGAAACCGGATTTATGTTTCTGTTTAGAAATATTAAAATAATTGTGACATTCAAAAACCATGTTTCGGATGTTATGTAAGATGTAACGAAAAATTGCAAAAACTTACACAATTACACAGACTTTGGGGAAAAGCATTTTTCAATCACTGTGCTTGTTTCATGCAAACAAAAACATGTGAACAATTTTGCTTTGCAAACTGACGTTTGAAAATTGGAGCCACTAAATTCTACAAGGTAAAACGTCATTTTTGTCCAATATTGCTGTCAATTATTTAACAATTGTTAGTTTTGTTTAGGCTTTATTAACTTTATAACAAACACGAAAACGTTTCATAACAACTTCTTCTTAAAGCACATTTAATAAAAATATCCATTTTCAGAAACAATTTCATCTGCTTAAACACAATAACTGACAGTAACATGTGTTTAGAGAGAGATAAGGACCCCTGGGGTTCTCACTTAAAGGGGCCTTTTCACAGATTATGGGAATATTTTGAAGCTTTTCATTAAATGCTTTATATTGATAAATGTAAACATTGGATCTTAAAAGCTCCAGTAAAAAATCAAGAATAAAATTTAAAAAAAGGAAAATATAGCCGGTACCAGGGCTCGAACCAGTGACCCCCGGAGTCCTGGAGTTAGTCTGAAGTAAAAACGCATTAGCACTCTCGGCTATTCCGCTTGGAATACACAGTACGAGTATTTTATACCTTATATAAGTAATCTTCGTAGTTTCGTAAATTTAAACGACAACAACAGAACTCTCCAAATTATTCAATCGTTTCGCGTTGCAACGGTTTATAATTTTTAGGTTTTCAAATCGTCAAAAGATACATATAATGGCTATATTGGACTAAGGTAAATGTTCAGTAATACTGTTACCTCACAAATATCATAACTAAAGCGAAAATTTGCGAATCTGAAACAACTTTTTTCAATTTTGTCAATTTACCAAACCGTGAAAAGATCACTTTAAGTAATGACTTCTGAAACTGCAAGCTATATAAAAATTATATTGGTTAAAACAAACGAATCTTTGAAGTGACTGTCGAACTGGATGCAGTGTATTGCTAAAAAACACACTATAAAAATAATAATTATAATTTGATATAATAATTATATTACTGTTTAACAATTTGTCAATCACTACAACTGTACCTCGAGGGATAACTAAGACCATTGTTCCGTTGAGAATCGGGTAGTGCGTGCTCTGTTTTACTTTTTTAAATTCTTTTCGTAAATCCGCTGACATATTATCAACGCTTCCGCAAATGGGCTTGAAAGGAAAACAACTAGTTTTACATAAAAAGCAGACTGGTCTTAATTGGTATTGTACTGCACCTAAGATGTAATGTCTATCGCTAATTAGTGATTTTTTCCCTATGACATTTACTAAACGCCTACAGTATACAAATAGTCCACATTAATGAGCTTGTGGTATTTTCATGTAACTGACAAGAATATCGAACAGGTTATTCTTTGTAAAATTATTTTATTTCTCTCATTTATATTGTATTTTATTATTAAACCGATTCTAGATAAACAATGTTTTATACACGTTAGGTTAAGCATTCCGAGTTGTATAAAAAGATGTAACATTTGTTTTAAATATCAATTCAACAGCATGCGCAATGCAGAAAATCCCATGCATATGTATCTCACGAGCAAAGACCCGAATCAATAAGATAATAAAGAAAATAGTCGTTAAGAGAGTAAGTTTCCATAAATGTCACATAAGAGCAGAAAGGAGCAGATTGTTACAACCTGAATTGTAATAACGACTTGAATTGTAATAAACTGTATTACATTATTACCATTGCGTGACAACCTGAATTGTAATAAACTTTATTACGTTATTGCCATTGCGTGATAACCTGAATTGTAATAACGCCCGATAGTGAAATAAACTTATAACTTGGTTTAAAATCGCATCTGATCGCATTTTCAAATCACATATTATTGCAAAAAATAATGCATACATGTATATAAAATTTATATTAATAGGGCAATATGACATATGCATGAGAAATAGGTGTTCTCATACAACCTCAATTGTAATAAAGTTATTACATTATTACAATTGCGTGACAACCTGAATTGTAATAACGCCTGAAAGTATAATAAACTTATTACTTGGTTTAAAATTGCATATGATCGCATTTTCAAACACAGATTATTGAAAAATATAATGCATACATGTATATAAAATTTATATTAATAGGGCAATACGACCTATGAATGACAAAAAAGGTGTTCTCCTACAACCTAAATTGTAAAAAGTTATTACATTATTAAAATTGCGTGACAACCTGATTTGTTATAACGACCTGAATTGTAATAAACTTTATAACATCATTATAATTGCGTGACAAGCTGAATTGTAATAACGCCCGAAAGTGTAATAAACTTATTACTTGGTTTAAAATTGCATCTGATCGCATTTTCAAATACAGTTTATTGCACAATATAATGAATACATGTATAGTAAATTTATATTATAGGGCAATATGACATATGGATGACAAAAAAGCTGTTCTCACACAACCTCCATTGTAATAAAGTTATTACATTATTACAATTGCTTGACAACCTGAATTGTAATAACGTCCGAAAGTGTAATAAACTTATCGCTTGGTTTAAAATTGCTTCTGATCGCATTTTCAAACACAGATTATTGAAAAATATAATGCATACATGTATATTAAAGTGTATCTTAATAAGGTAATACGACCTATTATGACAAAAAAGGTGTTCTCATACAAAGTCAATTGTAATAAAGTTATTACATTATTACAATCGCTTGTCGCCCTGAATTTTGATAACACCTGAAAGTGTAATAAACTCATTTGTTGGTTGGAAATTGTATCTTATCTTTTTTTTCGAATACAAAAGATTGCATAATATAATGCATCCGCGTATATTAAAATGCATCTTAAAGGGAGATTATACGATTGTGATATGTGTTAAATTGTAATATATTGATAAAAATATGTTACAATAACACAAAATAGGAGTGAAAAATTACACATTGAAGACGAATTTTATAAAATTTAGCAAAGACAAATTTTAGCCCCGAGCCGGTGCTTGTGACGAAGATTTTTCGTAAATATATTTTCCTACAATAACCGAAGCATTCGTCGTTTTATTATCCCGACGCTTTTCGGAGAAAAAGTGGGGATTATGTCGTTATCTCCGCCGTCTGTCCGTCCGTCCGTCCGTCCTGGCCACTATCTCCTCTTATACTATTAACACGAAGACCTTGAAACTTACAAACATGGTAGCTATGAGCATATGTGCGACGGTGACGGCGACGGAATTTTGATCTGACCCCTTGGTCAAATGTTATTGGGGTTGGGGTGGGGCCGGGTCAGAGATTTTCCTGCGACCGCGATTCGAAAAAGGCTTCATAACTACTGTGTTCCTTCATATATTGCTTTCATATTTGGTATGCATGTGTATCTAGACAGTCCCTTTACATGCGCATACAATGTTTTACCCCTGTGCCCTTGACCTTGAACTTAAGATCAGCGTTAAGGTTTCGAATTATGCGACCGCGATTCGAAAAAGGCTCATTACTACCTTGTCCCTTCCGATATTGCTTTCATATTTGGTATGCATGTGTATCTGGACTTCACCTTTCCATGTGCATAAAATTGTTGACCCCTGTGACCTTGACATTGGACTTGAGGTCAGCGTTCAGGTTTCAAAATCTGCGACCGCGATTTGAAAAAGGCGTATAACTACCGTGTCCCTTCAGCTATTGCTTTCATATTCGGTACCTATGTGTAAGACATTTCCATGCGCATAAACATATTAACCTGTGACCTTGACCTTGAACTGAGGGTCCGCGTTTAGATTTTTGAAATATATTATGTGGTTATCGCGGCCGTCTGTCCGTCCGTCCTGGCAACTATCTCCCCCTACAGTATTAGCACTAGATCTTTTAAACTGACATACATGGTAGCTAAAAGCATATGTGCGACAGTGCACTATTTGGAAATTTGATCGGACCCATGGGTCAAAAGTTATGGGGGTTGAGGTGGGACCGGGTCAGTAGATTTTCACACATTTTTTTAGGTTATTTTTAATTAACTTTTTCATTTGTACACCGATTTACTTCAAATTGATACTGAACATTTCTCATGACAATACGGTCAATCTCAACTATGCATGGCCCTCATTACCAACACTGGGGCGCCTCTCGATCAAACATGCGGCGTTGGGATATGCGTCGTTAGGATCGGAGTTAGTGTTCGTATGTCGTATGAATAGATATCGTTGCAGGAAATTATAATGATCCGTAAAACTAAATTTATATTCACAACGTACATGCAAGATATACATGCTGGCGAATTCGACTGTACATAAATTGGGGAATATAATGCATAACTTTAAATGAAAAAGTTTTATCCGACTGTTTAATGACGAATACAGATTTTGTGATACAATATCTATACATTATAAATATATATATAACTTCAATAGATTGACCGATGAAATATTGTCCGACATGCCGTGATTTTACCTGAATTGTAATACATTTCATTACTTTATTACTATCGCATGTCGCCCTGAATTGTTATACCGCCCGACAGTGTAGACAGTGTAATCCACTTATTTCTTATTTTAAATCGTATCTTATCGAATTTTTTACACAAATTCTTGCGATCTGAAATGTAATAGTCTTACTTTAAATATTAAAATCGCGTGTCGCCCCTTAAGTGCCCAGGGGGCCGTTTCATCAATCATCGTACGACAAATTTAAAATACGATACGAATTAAAAAAAAAACGCTTATTTGTTTAGACATAAGCATATTATCACTTATTTTCAGCCAAATAATTTATTTCATCATTATCTTACCCATGGCTTATATCTTGCGGAGCTATTTATCAACAGCTTGTATTTTTTCAGTTTTTAAATTTAAGTCGTAAATTAAGTAGTACGATGATTTATGAAATTGAACATTATCGAATTCTCAACAGATACCTTTGCGAAGGACAATGTAAACATGTATATAAATAAGGTAATGTGACCGATAGAAGATAAATACACATGATGTTTAACAACTTGGCTTGTATGAACTTATTTAATTATTACATTCACTTCCCCCCCCACCCCCCACCCACTAAAGTGTAATAACGCCCTGACATGTAATATACTTGTTTAATGCTTTCAATTGTATATAAAATAAAATGTATATTTAAAAAAGGTAATAAGATCGATGACATACTAAGATCGTGTGATACATCTGAATTGTAAAACATGCAATTAATGGCAATATTGAAATTCCATTGTCGCTCTGACGTGTGATCACGTCCTGAAAAGAAATAAATGTTTGGGTTTGGAAATGTATATCATCGATTTTCTAAACTAAAATTTTTGCGAAATGAAACGCCCTGAAATTTTATTAACATGTTACATGGTTTAAACTCGCATATAACCCTAAAGTATTGTGACATTTAAATATATTGTCAATCTTATTTGATAATCATTGATAATTGAAATTATTTACTATATGAAGTTTGACTCATTAATAAACTTTTATGATAGTGTGATTTCAGATCTTAACGTTCTTGTCCTGCCCGATCGCTTGTACTTGATTGGCAAAATTGGTGGCACAGTGCGAACCTTAATATGGTACCGTCCCGACGCCCAAACCGAGGATGCCTCGTTTTTCTTATAGACTTTTTTATACTTTGTAAACGACAATATACGAAATAAATATAAAATATATTGTCTTAATAATGTATGTCTTTACCATGTATAATTTTTAAGTATTAAACATTGAAATGGCGATCGCCCATCGACATTAAACTTAATTGTACTATGAATATCGATGGCCAAGCTCGCACATCGACATTCAGATTATGCAATGGCTTAGAAAAACAAAAAGCGAGCTCGCTCTTCGACATTCGTGTCTTTTAAAGAAAGGAACGTCGAGATGGCGATTGCCTATCAACATTCACCTAGTACTACGAATACCGATGACCCTGCTCGCCCCATCGACATTCAGATTATATAATGGCTTAGAAAAATGGCTTTGCTCATCGTTTTTAAAGTCATTATATACTACTCAAAATTTGCTAAGGATCAGTTTTTATTATCACACTATCTTCGATTTAATTTAATTTAAACCGTTATTCTGCAGGTTTTGATATTAAAATGTGTGATTTTGATTTTATTTTTATGTATTGATTTAACATTGATGCGTGACGCTGTCTGAATCTAGGGGTGAACATCAAATTACACATAATATAAAAAGGATGTGTGGTAAAAATGCCAGAGGTAAAAATGACATAGGTAAAAATGCCAGAGGTAGAGTGGTAACGACACTTCCCGCTTTCACCAAGCAAAAGTCCAATTTAGGCGGAGAGTGTCGTCCCTGATTAGCCTATGCGGACTGCACAGGCGAATCTATGACGACACTTTATGCACATGCATTATGCCCAGTTTTCTCAGAACGCGACTCATGTAATAACTTTATTACAATTGAGTTTGTACGAGATCACCTATTTGTCATTCATTGGTCGTCTTTACCTTATAAAGATACATTTTATATACATGTATCAACTGTATCTTGCAATAATAAAGTTTCAAAGTTTATTGTCTAATCCATGACATGTACAATACAATACATAAAATAACACAATTTACAAACATACATGGCCAATCTTAAAGAAGTGTAATAGACATTTTAAGTGTGTAATATTACGATTAAAACTATTGCCTTTTTTACAAGTACATGTTTCATTGACATACATCATAAAAACCAGATTGCCCCTGTTAACCTGTTGTTAAACACTTGTAATGAAATATTGAAGTTGATAAAAACACTGGTGATTGTAAAACTATGGAAGGGAATATCCGCCAGTCCATGCATGATGTTCAATGACATTCTCATTTTAACTACTGACATCTGCTTTCTGATACATGGTCTTTGCATTTTGTATAGTTGCATTTGCTATGCAAACATATTATCTCAATGTCGCATGTTGATAAGTTTATATTTCCTTCATATATATCTTTACTTCGTGTGTTCTGTTGACAACTGCAGTTGAACTTTTGGAATTTGTATTAATGCTTATTCTTACGACGTTCTTTGTTTTACTATGTGCATTTGGCTATGTTGCTACTAAATTTAACAAGCTGTTAATATCTTTGTGGATCTATATTACTTCTTAAGTGGATTGCCAGTGCGTCTTTGATTAAGAATTAGTCTTCGGTTTTGCATACACCGCCATTATAAATAGTTCACACTCCGAAAGGGGGAACCAGTAATAAAAAACCTAATTCCAGCGCAAATTGCAGCGTAAATTACTATTGCCGGAAGATCACTCTTAATATCAAAATAAAAATCTCCGGTATCAACCGTAATACATCGACTTTTTTCTGGAATCCTTCGTAAAAAGCGGTGGTAGAGTAAAAACCTTACCCGTCAACATAATGCCTATTGTTTTGCTTGGATTCCCAATATCGAGACCTTATTTTCCTGTTGTAAACGCTTTGGGGGAAGTGATGCAACGCTTTGAGAAAATGATGCCCAGGTAAGTTCTACTTTTTGTGATTTATTTACGCTATAACAGGAACTTAAAAGCTGCACGTGTCTCTGTTGTACATAATTGAAACACTTTCCTAGCCTTGTAGTGGTTTGCAATTAAGGGATCATGACAAAATAACATAAATTCTACATACACATTACACGTATAGAATTGTAGCTGTATAATGTTTTTTAGTAACATTCTATCTTTACGTGTAGATCAGTTATATTGCGATCCTCTCATTGGTGATGGAGGAAGATCCCTATCACTATACAAGTAGATCAAGTACTTGGGTAGAACGATGGACCACGCAAATTCTCTCTGCCTTGGCATACGAAAGTGTTTTGTTCAAATCCCGTAATAAGCAGTACAACATCTTTTAACCCTGCTTATTACCAACCCCCTTTTCAAGTATAAAAGGCAGCTATGTACCACAGTCTGCACCTGGATACCTAACCAGGTCCTACTGGTTAGGTATCCAGATTGCAGTACAATGATTGATTAGTATAAGTTTGTAGAACTTATGTCACAATTAATAAATTCGCTGGCTTATAATGCGAAATAAAATGATTGATGGCTAATTCCTGATTGTAAATAAGTATTCACCTGTCAAGAAGCATACCTTAAGCTTATAATTCCTATTGTGTGGAGTATAGTCAGTTCATTTATTATTTTAGACTGAAACAAGAGCTGTGTTTGTGAAACACAATGCCCCCTATTGCGCGGCTTTGAAGCCATATATTTGACCTTTGACCTTGAAGGATAACCTTGACCTTTCACCACTCAAAATGTGCAGCTCCATGAGATACACATGCATGCCAAATATAAAGTTGATATCTTCAATATTGCATACGTTATGACCAAGGTTAAGTTTTTGGACAGACACACACATTGACAGACAGACAGACGGACGGACGGACAGACAGACCGAAAACAATATACCCCCGATCATTCAATCCTGGGACATAAAAATGAGGTAATATGCCACATGGTTAAATTTGAACAAGTGCATTAAGTGAGTTAATCAGTCAAGTATTGTTTCTTTGTCCCTTTAACATGAATAAAAGACTTTGAAGAGATGAGTAAATTAGTCATGTTCTTGCGTAAGTGTGAATGCCATCAAAAACCCATATGTCTGCTGTGTTATTGCAGGTCCGTCTGTCTCCAATTTTGCTTGCCAAGGTACTAAATATGCGTTCAGGGCGATGTTGATCTTCTAAAATGTTAAACCAAGGCCCTGGTGTCGTTTAGGAAGCTCCATCCAGCAATCACTCCAATGTAGGATTCAGGACACCCTTTATGACCAAGGTGAGTGCATGTCTTGTATGTTTGTTTGTTTTTAAAGTTTATGAGGTTTTGTCCTGACAATGCGGCATTGAGTGAGGATCACCTTATTACGCATTCAATATACCACTGCAATATCAGAACATCCGTATCCAGCTATTCCTGTGAAAACAATAATGTTAAAATGCATCTATAGACTAGCCCTTAAATATTACAAACGATTCCTCTACTATTAGTGCATCTGATTTTGAATTTTCTTGTAGTTTTTTGGTTTATTTTCCCTTTAATAGTATATTTTACCACATTTCAAACAAGTTATAAACAATATATACCAGCTTGTTATCTTTTAGATTTTGATCACAAAAAATTTCTAAAGGACAAATTTACTTCAGAAGCTCATGCAAAAATGGGTCTTAGGACATATCAGCGAGGTGCTGCAGATATGCCTCTGCCATCCGTACACTCTGATAAGGAGTCATAATGTCCCCTTATGAGACCACGAAACCTTACGTGACTTTATGGCAGACAGGTAGGCAGATGCACAGGCTGGTCTGCAGTGTTTCTGTTGCATCTGTTGAAGTTAGATTATAAGATCCATTTGCACGACAAGGCTCATAAACATTCATGTTCAATCATTGTATGACCTGGGTCTTGCTCAAAACGCAGTGATGGCAGTGAAGTGACCGACACCATATGAGTCTCTTTGTCATCAGGTTTACCGCATCATGACTAATCACGGGTTTGGTGGAAAAGACTTCTCGTCTGCTTTTAAATTATTGCTTGATTAGAACAAGAAAAAGACATGATAAATAACATCATTATGTACTATTATTACTTCCTAAATGTATATACTAAAAATCATGTAAATACATGAATGAATGTTTATTAGAAAACTATTGTTAATGATTCAAGAAATTTGAAAAATGATTTTAAAATAAATTTGTTTTATAGATTATACAATATTTTTACACCTGAGGTAATGATTTTGTAAAAAACAACAACCTTTTCTTAGATACAACTTAAAATATAATTGTTGATATTTACCTGGTGAAATATGTTTTTGTTCAGCCAGAAATGTCTTAGATAAAATAATATTTTTATGTAATGTTCACACTGTAAAAAGTGTGTTTCAGCAGATAACCAAACTGCGTGTCATCAGTATGAGTTTGTGTTTATTCTGTATGTACCAATATATTTTGAAGGAGTCGAAGAGGTACTGTAATTTTCTATCTTGATGACTAAAAACGTGAATTTTAAGAAAGAGCTTTATATGACAGTGCCTCTTCAAGTCTACATTTTGTTTCCATGATAGGTTGTGTTTTGATATAGCATTTAAAATACTTGTACCTTTTAAAAGATGCAAATGGGAATGTTGTTTATGGTAGTTGTTCTTGAATTCAATATGAATTGCTATGAATAGAATAGTGAGAACTGTATGTGCTTCTTTAGTATGGTATTGTTTCTAATAAATACCAGTTAAATTTATCATATAGTGTGTATAGCCTTAAAAAGTTTACATGAAATGCCAATTGTATTGTTGTTTTGGAAAGATAATTGCATCTTATTGTAAATAATAATAAATGTTTTTTAATTTGAACAATTATGAGATTTTCAATAAATGTGCTCAAAATGTTTTCTCAGATTAGCCTGTACCGTCAGCACAGGCTTATCAGGGACAACACTTTCTGCCAGAGACTTCTTTATCGAAAAAAATCCATTTAGGTAACATTTCATCGCTGATATGCCCTGATTAACACTTGACACACATGCATTAAGACCCATTTTCCCAGACCATAGCTCAATTATGTTGTTGCTGTGTGTCTTGTAATGACTGTGGATGAAGCCATCCATCATGAAATAGCGTGTCAACATAATCTAAATACTAAATAACCTTTTTTACAATTTTATTAGGAAATATATGTATTACATGGCGTACTGGTTAAATAAATATTAGGATGAAACACACATTACATAAACATCATCTGAAAACAAAATGATCTCTCTGGTCCTGTTGCTAGTGTATCCCACACATACTGCTTATGGCTAGACATACGCAACTTTAACATGATCATACAATTATTTTCAAAACAATCTATACACTGGTGCAATATAAGTTAACAAGAGGCCCATGAGGGCCTGAATCGCGCTACTGGCTATTTGAGTCCTCATTGATACAAAGACACTGTGCAAGTTTGCAAAGAATTGGATGAAAATTATGGACTTTATCACATAAAAAAACTGAATTTTCTTTCTTTTTTTCAAATTCAAGGGGAGATAATGATGGACTTATAAGTCCGATATTGCTCATTTTCAATAGGGTTGACTCATCATTCAGATGAAGACAATGTGCAAGTTGGGAAATAATTTGATAAAAACTGTGGACTTTATTGCGTAAACAAGCATTATTTCACAATTTTCTCAAATTCAAGGGGAGATTATTCTGAACTTTTTACTCTGATGTAACCCGTTTTCAATAGGGTTCGAGTCCTCATTAATATAAAGACACTGAACAAGTTTGAAAAGAATCGGATGAAAATTGTGGACTTTATCGCGTAAACAAGAACAAGTCTAACGCACGGACGGACGGACGACGGAAACCACGCCATGACATAAGCTCTTCCGGCCTTGAGTCCTCATTGATACAAAGACACTGTGCAAGTTTGCCATGAATTGGATGAACATTATGGACTTCATCACATAAAAAAACTGAATTTTCATTTTTTTCTCAAATTCAAGGGGAGATAATTCTGGACTTATAACTCCGATATTGCTCATTTTCAAAAGGGTTTGACTCATCATTCAGATAAAGACACTGTGCAAGTGGGGTAATGATTGGATGAAAACTGTGGACTTTATTGCGTGAACAAGCCTTATTTCACAATTTTCTCAAATTCAAGGGGAGATCATTCCTGACTTTTACTCTGATGTAACCATTTTCAATAGGGTTCGAATCCTCATTAATATAAAGACGCTGAACAAGTTTAAAAAGAATCAGATGAAAACTGTGGACTTTATCGCGTAAACAAGAAAAAAACTAACGCACTGACGGACGGACGACGGAAACCATGCCATGATATAAGCTCTTCAGGCCTTCTGCCAGTAGAGCTAAAAACCTACATATACATGTGAGATTGCACTACTGTCTGGTTATATGTAAATGCCTAGATGCACAATTAATAAACTGATTTATATTTGTTAATTACATATACTTCATCATGGTTTTATAATTTGTGTAAAATAAATGCATAAAACCACACAAAAATTAATACCCGTCATTTTGTTTACTTACTTTTTTTACACATGTTTACTTCTTTCATGTAAAAGAAGTAATATATATGGAAAACATTTTTGGTAGCAAATTATATTGTTGCTAGTGTACACCTTTTACTTATAAAAGACATAGAATAAGTGTGGAAAAGCACATAACCTCATTAAATGCTCGAACTCAGGGTCCTGCTTAACAAAAATCTTATGACACTTTTTGGTTATGACTAAATATTCAGCTTACAATAAATAGGCATTTAGAATCTGTATGATCCTAAAATAAAGAGCATGTGAATATTGAAAGGAAATAAATACAATTGACCCTTGCTCTGGGAAAATGGGATTTAATGCATGTTCCTAAAGTGTTGTCGCAGATTAACTTGTAAGGTCCGCACAGGCTAATCAGGAAAGACACTTTCTGGTTTTATGAGATTTTGAAACAAAATCCAGTCTAGGCCGAAAGTGTTGTCCCAGAGAAGCATGTGTGGACCACATAAATTATCTGGGACGACACTTCACACACTTGCATAAAGCCAATTTCCCCAGAACGCGGCTCAATTTGTACCAGGTCTACTTAACCTAGGCTGATCACTGCAAACAAATTTTAACTAATGTCTAAATGTCAGCACAACAAAATAGAAAGGCAAGAACTTTTTACTAAAAAACTACACTATTGAAATCTAGCAAGAACATATCTGCTTACCAATCTTCAAGATGTGTGAAAAAAATGCTTGTAAAATCATTGCAAGTGCTGTGTTGTGGAATCTGATTTTCTGTGTTGCAGCGATGTCATTGCCCGATTGGAAAAAAGGACGGGTACACTTGGGAATTATTTTTTTTAATTCAAAAGTGTTTGAAATATCCTAAGCTATGGAACTCATTCCATAAACCTTTTTAGAGTTAGATACTAAAAGCATTTTTCCTCCTTATTAATTATGTAGGGAGTTTCAAGAACAAATTGAAAGTTATTTATACAGGAAGGTCTTGTAAACAATATTTAGGAAGTTTTCAATAATAAATGACTTCTTTAAGTTTGCACAGTAAAATAAGATGTATATGCATGAATATTATGAAACACTAGAAATCTTTACATTCAAAAAGAATTAGTGTGGTATTGTTTGTTCCAAAATATCTAGCACAGGCCTCTTTAGTGATGCCTACCTGATAACACCTGGGTGTAATAGTCCAGTGCTGACACTGCCACAGTTCCTGTATTTGCATGTCCATGCCTCCTTCTGTTACTGTCGGGTGCAAAAATTGCATTTGCAGCAATAGTGCTCCTAACAGAGGTTACTGGTGTTGGTATTGTGTACTCCTGTCACATGTGTTGACATTCAACAAATCTGCTGCCTGCCTTAAAAGAGCAGCTGCTCTTTGTTGTTGGCTCATATCTGCAAATGTATTCATGTACATTATTTTTTATTTATAAAAACAAGTCACTATTATGTAGTATAATCATAGATTCGAGAGATAATAACTGTTACGTAGTCAGATATTACGCTTGCTTATCTAAGTTTCCATACATTTTTCACAGAAATATGATCTTATCTGCTTTGCGGAAATCTAAGTACCATCTTAATGGGAAATCTTCACCCCCCCCCCCCTATTATCCTACATGTGCTAACATCTTGATGTGTTTGTTTGTATGGTATTTTTGTCCGTGTATTTAACTTACATTAAGGCAAAGATTCACTTAATTATGCTGCCTGGGTTTCACCATTACTAGGCTAGGGCTCTGCAGTCTCGCCAGAGGAAACTCCCATGAAAAAAATCAGCACTGCACGTGAGGATCGAACCCAGGACCCCTGAGTTACAAACCGTAAACATTAACTGGGTCACTGAGCTACACATTATAGATACAAAGAAAAACAAGATCGATCAACCATTTAAGTCTAGACAAGAAAAATCTTCATAAAATGTGTCTGTTTGAAGACACCTGTAAGGTAACTTTTCAACACATACTGTGATAAACTCAAACCGATTTTGGTCCACTTATACCTGTTTTTGGTCAACTGGTACCTATCCAAAGTCACCTCGTACCCAATATACAGAAACAGGTGTAATATGGTCAACATATATTGATAATAGTATAAAACAATATCCGAAATATAAACATTTGAAATGAAAAAGAGAAACCATTTAATTTCAGAAAACATAAATATTTTTGTTCGTAAATGACGTAATCGTGCATACTTATTTTCTCACATTGCTTTCCATTTTAATAAGCTCGTTGTATAAATTTCCATGCCGTATTGGGGATAAACTAGTAAAAAAAACAATTAAAAAGAATCATTTGAATAAGATACAATTTTACCAACCTTGGTATCAACCGATTTGATTAGATAAATGACAGTGTCACGAAGATATGCGATGAAAACAGAATGAAATTAATAGTTAAATTCAAACAAGCCAATAGTTAGACGTTTTGATCGTCGTAACCCACTTTCGTTACAATTATACGTTTGACGTGTTTACAAATGAAAACAAGATTACGTCCATTAACTTCAAATAGACCTTAATCACAAACCAAATGACAACTTAACGTTCGAAACGGGGATTACAATCGTATGCAATTAACATAATAAACAAGTACACTAAACAAGTAACCTTTACCTGAATAAGAGCAGTGGAGAATACGTTCGAAACGACGCGGTAGAGTTGTTCATATGGTAGATATATTATACAACACCGTTCTAAATATTAACCTTTTACGAAAACTACCGTAAACGACCGACAACTCTGGTTCTCCGTCGTGTATGAATTCAGTATTACTAATGCATTCGTTTTAATGCATTCGGCATTCGGCTTACTCCATGTGAGCTGCTGCCTTGTGCTTATTCGTTTCGCTTAGTAGAACTTACAAAAAAATGCCATTTTCTAGAAATACTAAGTATTGAAATGATAATATTTCATCAACAAGAAGATAGCCACACGAAAAAATTAACAGAAATAATTAATTTGTCAATTTACTCGAAAGAATACATGATTAACATACATCGAGTAAACATTAAAAAGAAGTATGCAAGCAATATTTCACTTACTGATAGAAACAAGCATACAGGCGCAAGGAAGTCGCTCTTATTTTGTAACAAAAAAAAATAAAGCAAAAATGCAATTGTAATTTAGCAGTATGCAATTGTCATTTAGGATGATTTAGCACTATGCAATTGTACATTTAGCAATATGTAATTGTCATTTGGCAACATGAATGGACTGGCGGATATTCCCTTCCATATAACACAGGGCACTAATGCGCAACGTGAACAATGATGTAAAATAGTGTGTTTGAGAATGCGATAAGATGCAATTTTAAACCAAGAAATAAGTTTATTACACTTTCGGGCGTTATTACAAAACAGGTTGTCATGCAATTGTAATAATGTAATAAAGTTTATTACAATTCAGGTCGTTATTACAATTCAGGTTGTAACAGCAGATGCTATCCATACCTTTCAGATCATTTACCGAGCTTTCACAGCCGCAAATGTAAAACGGCATGAGAGCGGTAGATGGCATACTGTAATCATTAACTCCCCAACGTCTAATTCTTATACATTAACTTACACATTGTATTTGCGGAGTGAAGTAAGACTGCATTCATAATTTAGTGATTTTGCATTAACAATAAAGCACAAGTTGTTTCTCACAATAAAAAGAATACATAATTTTGAACACGAATGAATAGAACGCGTTATGATAATATAATGTAACTTTAAAGAGATAATGTTCTTTTTTTGTGTGTAATTTTTTGTTTTGTTTTTAAATATTTTTGTGTGGCATTTTGGTTTCGTAATTTCAATTATGAAGACGTCCTCTACGTTGCTTTAATAACGAACAGTGTCGTTGTATATTTATTTAAAAATCACCTATAGAGTATTAAAGTAAACCGTGCGCGGTTATTATGAAAGGTTGCCACAATATCCTTCATGAATGTCGTTTCGGACTGCTATCCTGATACCCTCTGGCAAAATATTGTTATAAGTGACGGTTTCGATAATGCTATTGCAAAGCAATTGATAACAATATAACACGCAACACTTCAAGAAATTCTCCTCGATAAGATCGTTGAAACAATTTTGGATTCACCATTTGTGTGTGGATCATGAATTTAACTTATTGCTGCGGTATGATAGAAGACACGTGTTGATAAAAATCAAACGTCCGAGAAAACTCGTTTTTCGAGAGATTTCATGCTTAGAAAACTCGTATCATAAGACTTTGTCTTTAGTTATTATGTTTAAAACTATAACCCAGCTGTTCGCTTTTGGAAGGTTCGGATTTCAGGGAGACATTGGCAGCCCGTAAAATGATTGTATTACTACCAATAAGATGTTCAAGCTTTGTAAAAAATAATTCAAGTTCTGAACGATCATTTTGATGCGACCTGTGCCTTTGAAAGAACTGATGACGCTGCGACGCGGTAGGCATTGCACACGACCTTAGGGTGATGAATGATATGTGTCTTCATGTATTGTTTTACCCGATTCTCGTCGTTTTCAAAGTATGAAGTTGAATCATCGATCGAAAATTGTCGAATTTTAAGGTTGAGATGAAACGTCTAGTCGTGTGAGCTGTCACCTGTGTAAATCTTCTTCCGAACAACTTTGTGCATGAAACGCGGTCGCCGAAAGTGCATGCTTACTTAAAAGTGTGACTGCCGCCTCTATTATAATATACCTCATCAGACAACCTAAAATTATTTATATTCTATTTGTTTCAATGACTTTTTTGTGCTAATGTAACAATCTGTGGTCTAACAGGTTTAACTGCTCCGGCAGTAGCAGTTTATCTATAACTATTCTTGAAATCGCTTATCAACATAACAGCAGTAAAC
Source organism: Dreissena polymorpha (assembly GCF_020536995.1). Lineage (NCBI taxonomy): Eukaryota > Metazoa > Mollusca > Bivalvia > Myida > Dreissenidae > Dreissena > Dreissena polymorpha. The sequence goes on from NC_068365.1 coordinate 51,664,335, forward strand.
ACATTCACGTGTGCTTGCAAAAAACAAAATAATCTTATTTATTTAATCAAAGCTATGCTATACTTAGTTTTAATAAGACCAATACAGTATTGCCGTTAATCATTGAATCTAATGGTGTGCGAAACAACAAGAATGTAAACAATCGATGCAAACTACATGCACTTTTGATATAAACTGTGATGAGCATTGTGTGATTGTGTGACTGTAAAGTTACAATATTTACTATTAGGGATAGTTGCATTGTATGCTTGTTATGCGCATGAAGGGCAAACAAACTTTTACCATAAATAGTGAAAGTGGCCTTCATCCATTAAGTTTCTCTTTTACGAACAAAACATTAAGAAGAACGCATCTAACCGGTTAGAATACCTGTAGTGTACCTGCATGCAGACACCATTTGAATTCATATTACAACATAATCATTGTGTCATCAAGTCTATAAACTAACAATTAACTTGATACATGCATCAGAGTCTATCCCACATTTTAAGCGATAAAACATTTATTTTCTTAACGCATACACAGTTATTTTTTTGTTGTATAATAACCAAGAAATCGTTTCTAACGCCATTCTAAAAGGCCTTTAATCGACCAAAAATAAATGTTCGTATCGCGTGTTATGTACATAGTGTAAATCGAATAAGTACACAACGTTCTAATCAATTCTCCGTTAAAGTTCATATTTCGATTCCACATAAAGCGTTCGATCATAGACAAGTCTGATAACATTTAACTCGCACACAGTAATGTTCAGGTCATGTTCTTTTATATAAGATATAACACATTTTAAAACATCAAAAAGTTACTCAGCCCATAGTATTTAGTATTGTTAAAACAAATGAGAATTTACTTACATGTTTGTTAAAATAAACGAGCATTTCGAAACTATTCAGTTAAAATTCTGGAACCATATTTTTGGAATGACATGTTTGAAACCAACCAGTTATACACTACAATTCTTCAAGTACAAACTTTTATATAAAATCAGTTATAAGGCATCAGCAGAATGGTATTATATGTCATAATGTGACGGAAACAATCGAGCATTTTTGGAGGGAATGTAAATATGCTAAAAAACACTTTTGCAGAACTGTTTCAAGGTTTTGAGATATTTGCTAACAGTGTATATATACATATGCACATAACAAACAAACACAACACACATGCTTGTTTTTAGACGGTGTTGCCAAAACGTGTTTTATTATATCAGTTTTAAATCAGGCGATTTATAGTAAATTGTATTCCGTATGTCGCTTATTGTGCACATTGCAATATCGGTACATATAGTTCAGTAATTCTCTTCTAACATAATGTGTATTGTCATACATGCCTAGGCTATAATATGCATTACTTATTTTAGATTTTGGAAGATTTCCATTGATTGGGAAATAATTAGTTTGTCAGTTCCACAGTATTCGCGCCGCCGATTGAAACGTCCCATCATTCGTATACATATTATCGAGCGTAAACCATATTTATAACAACTGCGATAAAACAAAACAGGCAATAATAATCATTGGAAACAAACATAATTATTGAACATTTAACAAACATCCATGGAAACGCAAACGATCAACATTCTCATATGTTCTCAATACCTGTTACAATCATTACCAACAGCAAACAAAAAAGGAAACCTTTTATGCAAATATGACGCAAATGTTAGCAGCTTTGTTCATTACAAATCAAGCTTTATACGAAAAAAGTAACAAAAATCATTACATTTATGTATAGGGAATATCGTTTTATGGAATTTGATAAAGTCAGAGTACTTTACCCTTTTTATATGACCTCTATTTTCGGATCATTTGTTTCAGAGTTTGAGAGCTTTGCATATTTTTCGTTTTTTATTGTTTTGAAAGTTAATCGTTTCCTTCTTGAAGATATTGTTTTTAAATGAGATCGATACAAAAATATGCAGTGACATCCCTTTATAAATTATCTATTAATTAAATTTAGAATGTCAAGGTCGGGGATCGGTGTTTTGTAATATAATAATACTATTTGTTTTGCTATGATCGCATTTTTGTATGTTAAAGATTGTTTTGAATACACTTTGGGACTTTTCTAACGCATCACTTTAGAAACTTGAATATCTCAGTTATGAGTTAAGATGTTGATTAAATTTTTATATACGATCAATTGACTACATTCTAAGCAAGCTCACGATACAATCATTTATGCGTGACGATTGGACGCTTAAGCACGTGGGGTAGGTGTGGATCCATATATTTGCACTTCGAAATGTTGAAACGCGATTTAATTCTAGTTTTGTTTCAATTTAATTATTGTTGGTGGGTTCTCACACAAGGAAAACATAAAATTAATTTACAAAACAATATAGTATAAATATTTAGGAGCGCAATCGTGCACTTTGCATTTTACAGGCTACCTTTCCCACTTGCTAAAGCGTCCGGTCGACACGGAGGAATGATTTTATCGTAAGCTTGCACATATTGTAGTCAAATGATCACATGTGCAATTTTAAATAAAATTATATACTCATTACTGAGATATGTAAGTTTTAAAAGTGTTGCGTTAGAAAAATCACCATGTGTAGTAAAAGGCGATGTACATGTTATTCCAATTTAATTTCAATTTTATAGTTCTAGGTAAGTTTTTACTCAAGAAAAACTATTAATTAATTAAATAAACAATATGGCTCGTATGAATATTCAGGAGCGAAACGGCTCAATCGGCATGTTGAAAGCCGGCCAGTTATTAAAACGTGTACGTTTGTACGTTTGTGCGTTTTACTTTTCAAATTGTTATTATTTTACGTTGTGCGACTTTGCGAATTTGACCTTTGAAGTAACGTTTTTAATTTGTTAAGTTTTATATTTTGTTGTGTTTCTATTTCAATTAATTTTTGAGGAATTATCAGATATGTGTTGAATTATTCGTGGTCCAAATATCAACACAATGCGTTAAAAAGTAAGGGAGCTGTATGAATATGATTAAGTGATGCGTTAGAAAAGTCTCCAAGTGTATTTGCCGTACTCTGCATGAAATAAAACTGACTGTTATACAAATGTATCCGCTTTTCAAATTAATGGGGGACATTTCGCTTTTATACGTCTGTTATTTGATTGCCCGAAAGGTCAAACTGAAATTCGAAGATTATTACATTGCGTTTGCTAACGAAGACACAAGCATAATTACTATTATTATGTGCTGCAACGAAACAAGTTGCATTCACCAATCTTGCATCTTGACAGTGCGCGTATATATATATCGAAACAAATTTACATGTGACTACATTCTAGAAAGTCTCGATTGAAAGAAATTTCTGATGAAATCTGGAAACGTGTACAAAACAGTTTCATGTATAAACAGTACATGCAGCTTTGGAAACATGTCTCTCCGTTCTAAAAGGCGCGTTGAGTACACTGAAAGGCATAACTTTCGATGCAGAACCACGTGCGAGTAGTGGCTTTAATTAGAATATGTCGAATTATGGTGACACACTTCAGCGATGCACTGGATTAAATGACTGGACTGTAACGTATCCTAACTGTCAATCGTTATGTCGATTTCATGTTATGATTTTCATTTTTCTGTCTAGTAACGACCCTTTGATTCATCACTTTAACTTATAATTACGACACCACGTACATGCCTTCATACCTTCTTGAATACATATATGACATGTTGATGTGCAAATGTTCCGTGTGAAACACTAGTCACAACTGCCATGAATCATCACTAGTATACATACATATTTCTATAAATTTAATATTTGGAATGGAAAATATGAATCCGCATTAAGCAGATGGTATATTGCAAAATACTCGATGACACAATGTTTTGATTATAAACTTCATGTTTAAACCACATTTACTTGGTTTATTATGAGAGTCCTGTAACAGAACTGAACATAATGCAACGCAAAAATAATTAAAAATGACCTCTTATAATCATAAATCATGTTTACAGCCTTACTCTTGCGTAGTTTTTTAATTTGTTAGATGCAAAGTGCACCTATTGTAGCATGATGCATACTAATACAATCGCGCACATTAAATACTACCAGATTTCGCAAAATATGCGTTTGATGTCACTTAAAAAAAAGAAACGAATATTTGCTTAACCAGAACGCACACATTATTTTCATACAATCTGAGGTAAAAATTGAGTTTAGAACGATTATCACGATCAATATCGTATTCTTAAAGGGGCTATTTCACGTTTGGGTAAATTGACAAAATTGAAAAAAAAGTTATTTCAAATTCACACATTTGTGCTTTAGTTATGATATTTGGGAGGAAACAGTAAAACTGAACATTAACCATGCTCTAAAATAGCCATTATATGCATCGTTTGACGATTTAAAAACCCGAAAATTATAAGGAGTTGCAACGCGAAACTAATTCATAATTTGGAGAGATCTATTGCTGTCGTTATATTTTGTGAAACCTCGAGGATTGCTTATATAAAGTATAAAATGCATCTGGCATTGTATTCGGAAGAATGGCCGATTGGTCTTAGTGGTAGTCTTTTCACTCCAGGACTCCAGGGTCAGAATTCGAGCCCTGCTGAGGGTTACCTTTTTTATTTTATACTTGATTTGTAACTGGAGCTTTGTATCAAATTTTTACATTTATCAATATAAAACATTTAATGAAAAACTTCAAAACATGCCAAAATATGTGAAAAGGCACCTTTAAAGCAAGGATTATAATAGTACATTAATCAGAATATACAAAACAACAATCATTTGCATATCAAATAATGATACGATATCATATTTCAGTGGTACGAATAAGTGCTATTGACTATCAGTAATATAATTATTTGCTTTACAAAACAGAATCTCCTTTGAATGAACGGTCTATTCATCAAATATATGGACAAACCGTCGCGTTTCGGACATAATGTAGGCTATCGACATATGCGTCAATGAGTGTCGCTTGACCATGATATAATTGCTATTTGTAAAACAGTAAGAATAATACGCGGGGTTGTTCATCTGCAGGGCGTCATTTTTCGGTAGTCTAAACACACTTCATTGGCGCGTGTACACTATCACGGGTCAACATTTAAGGAACACATGTGTCCGAAAATGCAAGCATGGCTTATTATTTCAATCATGCAATAGTAACCAAATAAATGCAGCATATTATTAATTTATTTTATATAATTGAGCTCTTAAATTCATAGAAAATGTCTGCAACCGTACCTTCTGAGAATACATATGTTTGTATGTACAAGTCAAAACAACTACAAAGTTAAATCAATAACTCTCTGTTCAAGTATATCAAACGTACAATGCAAGAAATCTCATGTCATTTCACTGATTTGCATCAGGTAATAGTTTATTGAAAACTTGTATGGTTTTCGAACGAAATTTGTTATAAATTTCAAAATGCAACGCAATGCAGAGTAGTATATTGTATTGTTACTAGACATTATTGTTAAAATCTTGATTCAAACAACAATGCTCTGTTCTATTGCAATAACGTCGTTTCTACAACTGTGATTGTAGTGAAAGCATTCTGAGAAGACAGCTATTCTAGTTTGGAATTTATATTTATTGGACGAGACCTAACATCACGTTGGTTACCAATAACAGTGATGAAAAGTGTTATTACAAACAAATACTTAAAACGAACTTTATGAGAGTTCCTCGACTCATAATGACCGGTAATTGACTTGGAATTGGCTGGCTAGGCTCCGATCATCTTGCTATTCTTATGGTTATAATCGATACAACATGTAAAAACAACTTCTTGGTAGTCGGAATAAGCCATTAACATCTTAATGACAAGTTCCACATATGACACGTTTAATACTATTTTGAATGCGTACAGTTTATTGGCACATTGCACATTGTGTACTCACAGTACAAATTACAGCCTATTTTGATTATTAATGATTATCTTTGTGTAGCCCATTGTTTTGCAGACCATTATTTATCTAAATATATAAATAATTTGACTGTGTTTGCAGTATAAGAATGTGCATCTTAGAAATTGTAACTATGTCAGAAAATTCATCCCGGAATAGAAAGGAATCTAATAGTTGCGAAATTTTCAAATAGAACATTAAATATTGTTTCAAAATGTTCAGCAGCTCGATACAGTGTCTTGCTTAAATAAACTCATAAAATGTTTTAGTGCAATATTTTAAAACAACTGCTATTTGTTTAGTGTAGCTTTAAATACCTACGATTTTTCTCGAAACGATATGTCATACCAATAATAGAAAGCAGATGTGTTGAAAGAGTAATTTCTCATTTTCACTAAACTTACTGTAGAACAAAGGTGTCCAAATTGTTTATTATATACATGGAACTATTCCACCTCGTGTAAATGTTGGCGTGCCCTTGTCAAGAAGCCGACCGAATTGCGGGACTCCTCGATCAGGATTTGAGGCTGCACTAACCACTGAGGATTAATGTGTGGTAGGATCCCGAGAATCTGCAGGAGAAGCTGTGTGTACCGGTGGAGGCTCTACAGAAAAAGATAGGTTCCAACATCGTTCGCACTTACACATTAAAATAGTTAGTTGTATTGAACATATTCGTATTTTCAGTAAAAACAAACACACACATAAAACCAAATAATAACGCATCAGCTTTTTAATCCATTTTAATTACGTTAAGGAAGTATTCAAATGATTTCCAGCAAAACTGGAAAACCAAACAGTAAAATACCGGCAAGAGCTTCTAAAATGCTCGCGCACTTGTAAAGAGTGTGGACATGTTGGTTACATTTTGTTGTTTGGATAACAACCAAATTAGTTTCTCCGTCGAATTTCTGAATTAAGGTATAATGTATGAAAATAATATTTCAATACACACATTCAAATATAGCACAAACTTAAGACAGAAAGTAATTTGTACGGATGGTATACATTCGTGCAAGGCTAATAACTGTATACTTGATATAAATGTAAAATGTATGCAATGCAATATTAGTAACCATTTTATGAGATACCATAAATTAAACATTTGGGTCGAGTTCCAATTTATGAAATACATTAATGAAACATTGAAATTGAAATACAATCGCGTCTTATACAAAATGATTGTGGGATTGGATATTTCGAAATGATAACACATCAGAAATATGAACACATGCCAGTAGAACAATTATGAGAAACAGGTCAGAGATAATAAATGTCGTGGTAAAATATTGTATATGAATGTTGGATATTAGGCTGTATAATTAACTAAACTCTAAACGAATCTGCTACATAACGACAAAGCTGAAGTGATTTACAATTACAATTCGTGATTTAGTTTTTTATGATCCTTTAATCACAACAGTCCAATTTTACTGAAAGTATTGTATTAATTGACGGTATAATTTATAATTGTTTTGCGGTATGCAATAGCCGTGATTTAAGATTGGTACATGGTCTTCATAACTGTCCTTGCACTGAGCAAGTTGAACAAATCTACGAAAAGAGAACCTTCAGCGGCATAATCCGGAGAACGGCACTATTTTAGAAAGCGATAACATATGGCAAGAAACCGATTGCAACGCAGCGAACCATTAAAGGGGCCTTTTCACAGATTTTGGTATGTTTTGAAATTTATCATTAAATGCTTTATATTGATAAATGTAAAAATTTGATACATAATTTCCAGTCAAAAATCAAGAATAAAGTTTAAAAAAGTAAAAAAGGTAACCCTCAGCAGGGCTCGAACCTCTGACCCCTGGAGTCCTGGAGCAAAGATATGCCACTTAGAACTTTCGGCCCTTCTTCCCAATACAATGTCCGATGTATTTTATACTTTATATAAGCAATCCTCGTATTTTAACATAGTATAACGACAACAACAGAACTCTCCAAATTAAAAATTCATTTCGCGTTGCAACGCTTTATAATTTTCGGGGTTTTAAATCGTCAAAAGATGCAACTAATGGCTATTTTAGAGCATGGTAAATGTTCAGTATTACTGTTTCCTCACAAATATCATAACTAAAACGAAAATATGCGAATCTGAAACAACTTTTTTTAATTTTGTCAATTTAACCAAACGTGAAATAGCCCCTTAAAGCATGTTATCCATAAACGTCAAGTGTGCGGTACATTATGCCAGCAATTTATCCCCCCCCCCCACACACACACACTTTCGATGTCCTTCGCTAAAAGTACATTAAATGACGCCGTAATTGAAAATAAATCAAATATTTGCTTTATTGCTTAATTGCAGCAATGTATTACAATATAGCACTTAGTAATGATGTGATTTCTGTAAAGGAACTCATTTTATTGCTTTGTTTTCATATATAAAAGTATTCAATCTCATTTTATATCCTAATATAAATCCTAAGATACGGTAAAACTTATTTAGATTTTCATTGGTACACTGTACTAAAAATCATATTTTCACAAAAGAAAACCTGCTTTTCGTTTGCTCCACGTAACATTAAAGACAAACCATTAAAACGTTAATCATGCTGTAAATGAATATAAAGCTTAAAATACATTCAAACGTTACTGTTTTCTATATAACTAAGCACTTGAAAATGTTACGTTGAACTGAACGATTTGGGATAGTGTTTAAGAACATTGTTTATTTAAGGTTATATAATCTCAAAAACTTTAAGAGAAGTCGTATGCTGAGATACAGCATACTCAAAACTAAAATCATTTGATAGCATTCATTGTGTTGAGTAGATAGCTTGTTTTACTAACAAGAGTTCCAGAGATCATTCACCTGTTAAAAAAAGTCTGGAAGCATTTACAATTGTGCGTCTGAAAATTAATAAGCCATTGTGCCATAGACGCGTTCCGTATTTTCTTTCACTTACATAAACGCACTAATATTGGGCTGTGCAAGTTTTATATCGTTCAGTATTATATGTTAAAAGAAAGTCGTTTGTGTGAGGTTTGTTTCAACGGCGTAGCACCCATAAATGCCTTGTATTATACAGAAAAGTAAGTAATTATACTTATTTTAGCACATTCATTAAAACATTTTCAAAGGTTTGTCATAAACACAATTCAATTAAGTTCAATTGTTATCTAGTTATTTGCATTTATATTTTGCATGGAGTACACGAATCGAACAAACATTTCTCTTCTCATTAATGGCAACAGGGTTGTTTGATTGATATGCACTTATGAAGCAACAGTGTAATAGGCGCATGCATCCAATATATGAACTAGCGCACTCCAATGTGATGTGAATACATACATCGAGTGTGATTCAGTTAGTTAAATGGCATGCACCACCTCAATTGCTGTCGTCTAGCTCTGTTAATATTGGACGTATCTGAGTCACAGCATTGTCTGTTTGATGAAGTAATTCCTCAGAGAGGCATTGGTACATGTGGTACAAATTCCTAGACACCGAGTATGTACGTCATGATTTCGGCTTAATTGTGTATACGTTTACACACACGGACTTTTAACATAAATGGCGTTGCTCTTTTATATCAGTTCAAACCGTCCATTTTTTAATAACACTCATCGAGTATGATCAAGCTAATATTTGATGCATTCACTTCAATGCAGACGTCTAGAGAATTCTGTTAATATTAAGAGTAAATATTAAGGCAATGTACTCTTTGTTTTATGTGGCGATCAATCTACAAGGAGACATTGGCAAATATAGTATATATTACCTTCAATGCAGACGTGAATAGAGCTTTGTGAATATTGGTTTATCAAAGGTACTCTGTATTATTTAAGAATGTCTACAATTAAAACAACAGTATGCTGGCTAAAACAACCGTTTCAATGTCATAGAATTAAATAGTCTACGAGATACGCTCGGACCTTGTATTTAGTGGGTGTAAGCTATTGAAAGTGTGGTCATATTCAAAGCTTTTTACATAACATCACAGGCAAACATGTAAGATACATAAACATGCAAACGTTATGCAAAATCAGTAAATAATGTTAAAACTGTTTGCAAACGACCAATCGCCATACATGCAGTGAGTATGTTATATAGTGTTCATTCGAGTTAAGGATCTAGTAGGAAGTACTGATGTGATAAAACTTCAATATGGGGACACTAATCGAAATACGTTCAATGTTATATATAGGCCGTGCTTTGTGGTAAAAATAAAATAAAGTGAGTCTAAATGTACGTTAGTTAAACACACGTACGTCAATTATGTCATACTATATCAATAAGCACGAGTAAAACTCGGTTTCTTCGTTTTACAACATAGAGCATATATTAATATTCATACATGCAGACACATCATTGATGAATCATAGAACACTATAAACTAACACTGGGGATGATGTATTCGATTGTATGATAAAATATGCATGCTGGAAACAATTTTAGCAAACCTCACATAACTATTCAAATACTTGTCAAGTTAAGTTTAAGATTCAGAATAGATCTACTTTCCTTGAACAGATAGGAGTCCAGACAAATCCTATCTTCGGTTTACAATTAAACCAGAGCGCAACTGAATTAGTTTCCTAGGTCAATGGTATAAAGGATTTCGCAAAGACGTTATACTGACCGACAATGAAATCCGGTATAAAAACACAATATCCCTTGCATTGAATCCGATATATAACGTAATGAATATTGTGTGCGTATGGACATTTTTAACAAGAACATAAATTATGCATGATGTAATAGATGTGCGCATCTACGAAAAAGACGTTTTGAAACTGTATGTTTGGAACGCAATGACAGTTGATAAAATACCAGATACAAAATACATTATACCAAACATGAGCTTTGGGTATTTCTGGAAAACTCAAGCGCATGGCGTTCTTATGAGTTAATTATGATTAATTCTAACACGGCACGCGACTTTTTTTCTATAGACAAAGAAGGAAATCAAGTGTGGGTTATTCTACAATAAATTATGGGCGGAGCTTGATGTTTCGAAAATAGTTCCGAATAAGCAAATAACATATTGCAGTTAAATGCACGTGCTAAAACCCGCACTAAAAGAAATCTAATAAATGTAGCATGTATATAAATGTAATGAAACAGCAAATTGTATAAATGGTGATAAGTGGCATAACCACGTCTACAAAGAATGTTATTTGTTAGGAAACGTACTTAAGAAAACATTTATAGCCTACCAGCTTCTCAGTAGCATCAATAAACTTGACGTCATTTATTTCCTATGATTGTTGTTTTCAATGAAAGTGACGTCATTTTCAAAATATTTATGAATGAAAACGACGTCATATATGTTTGTACAATTCAATGACGTCACTAAATAGTGAACTTTATACTAAGAACGGCGGAGTATTGAAAAAAATAGTTTACGTCTAAGAGCTTGAACCAAATCAATCAGAATCGTGTTAGAATCGAAATAATATTTTTCTATGATGGTTTGTTGTCGAATAACCCACAGTAAGGAGTATAGATGCGTGCTATCAAATCACTCGTGCTTCGCACTCGTATTTTAATTCCTACGCATCTATACTCCTTACTGTGGGTTATTCGACAACAAACCATCATAGAAAAATATTATTTCTTAAATAATCAAATCCCATGTGTGAACAAACATCTAATATTATTTTGTAGAAAATATTCGTTTTATATAAGCGACATCAGGTCACTTTATAACCGTTAATTGACCTAAGACCAGAGGTGCTTCGTGTTTATTCAGTTAAATCCTTTTTGGAAAGTGACCGACCATGAATATCACCAAATAATAAAATACAGAAGTGATGGTTATTTATCTTATAACATTTATAGTCGGGATATTATCATACCTAACTTTGAAGATAAGCACAGGAGCTTTGCGCTAGTTTACGCTCAACCAGTTCTTTACGCAAGAATACAAAATCTGCAAGACAAAAGTGTTTCTTTAGACACTCTGACGTTTAGAAAACATAATGTTACAAAAAAACCTGTCAAGCATCCACCTAGGACGTTTGTGATTATAGAATATGATAATAAATTCAACTGCAGCTTAAAATTCAACATTTTAAATTAATAAGGCTTTACTGGTTATAAATATTCACTTTTGTAATAGTATGCTCTAGAGTAATACTCGAATGGAATTCCAAATACACAAAGTGATAATATTGGTAATAAAAATAACTAAACGACGTCTTAGTCTCGTTCTTGTATTGAAGTTAATATCATTTGCCAATTGTCATAGCGTGATTCATGTTCACGCAATTACGCAATTCTTGTAAAGTATACGTAAACGTCAAGGCAGACACTTTATTCACACTATGTTGATCGAGTTTAGACTAAAACCAAAATAAATCTAATTTTGATATCAGATTTAAAAAATACACTCATTTCCCCATAAACATGATAGACTACACCTGCAGAAAGGACAAATTGTTTATAGATGTCGCATATAAACGTTTCGTAGGAATATTGAAGCTTCGAAAAAATAGATGGGAGTGCAGTATTGTTAAACTTCTTCAACTAAGGCAAATTAGCATAACTACATCAACATAAATAACACTTTGTCTGTTGCAAAACACAATCACATCTTCACATTACAACTGCATGTTTAGTCAATAAAACGAATAAAATAATCAAATCGAATTGAGGTGTTTACATCGACTCTGTTAAAACATAAAAATTATAACATCTTCAAACGTTATTAAAACTCAAGAGGTACAAAGAACGCAATGTAAAGCCAGTACAGAAGTAAATATGCTCCATTAACTGACGAAAACAGTTGGCATGTTAGAGAAACTAAACGAAAATATCGTGCAACTAGCAGTTCTTCTACGAAGGGCTCACCCCACCCACCCCAAGGTGACTTTAGCGTACACGGAACAATAAAAACAACATGCGAACAGTTCTCCAAAATGAACATTGATCACAAACTGACATGTCTGTTTGATATGCTCTCTTCAAATAACTCGTTAAATAATAAATTTGAATGTCTTCACCAAAACTATATCCGCTCACAAACAATTCACGATATTACGGAGGCTCGTCTGAAGCTTTTAGAGTATCAAAGCATTGACATGGAAGGCCGTTTCCTACGAACTAACTTGATATTCAGCGGCCATCCCGAGTCTAAAAGCGGTGGCAACGAAGACCCTCTCCGAATCATACGCGAGTTCATTAACAACAAACTAAGCATGGACTCTGCAAGTGTTGGCATTGTCGAAGATCGTCGGATAGGCCGGCGCCATGTCGCCCGCTCCCAAGGACTTCAACGTTGTATGTTCATCCTTGTCACCTTCACAGACCTGCGTGACGTGAATGCCATAATGGACAACGCAAAACTGTAACGTGGCATCTCTCGTGACTATCCCCGCGAACTAAGTGACGCCCGTAAGCAGCTTTGGCCAGAGTTCAAGGCGGCGCGAGATAAACACGGTGCTAAGTACGTCAAACTGGTTTTCCCTGCTGCGCTGGTGATCCATGGAGAAACAGTAAATAACTTTCCCAGATTGACATATCCGTGGTTCCAGAAAAGCCGATGTTACGGCACATGTGGAACAGCTGTTCCAGCAACTATCGGCGTGCCTACCCCCAGAAGCGGCAAAGGCAGGCTCTGATTCGCATCAGCTCACACAGGAACCAGGGGTCAATGCGCGCTTAGAGCAGCGCCACAACCAATCCACATCCGGAATTTCCCATGAATTGAGAGAGCCATGCGTTGAGCCGGGCAAGCGCATACAGGTACAGGAGTACATTGATAGCGCATCGGATGCATCAGACCAGGAAACCAAACCGGAGCCCCAGCGACCAACAAACACTTACCCGGGCACCGCGTCACCTGTCAGCAAGGGAAAGAGGCCCGCAGGCGTCACAAATTCCGAGCTGGGTTACTTGATGAAGGTTCACCAAGCCATGTCCAGCATGTCTCCAAAGTCTCCACCCATTCGCATCGAAGACAAAGCATCATCTATCAGCAAATTTAACCAGACCCAATCGTCCATCGTTAAGGAACACACGGGGAATGTGGCATTTTGTGACCGATGTTTCCAGATACCGTGCTCCTCTTATAAAACGCACTGTGAACATGTCAAAGTCTTCGAAATAGGAACGTAAATGAAATCGCTCCTGAAAAAAGAAACCATGTGTCAAACTATGTAATAGTGACGTTTCAACGCAAAATATCCTTAAAATTGGCTCCCTAAATGTATGTGGCCTAACAACTAGATCCAGATTTACCGATTTTGTAGAATATGTTAATACGTTTAATATACTATGTGTCCAGGAAACCAAACTTGACCAGTACGATATTGTTTCTGTACCCGATTATTCTTTTTTGTCTAAACCGAGGCAAGACAAATACAAAATAAAGTCAGGCGGTCTGGGTTTTTTTGTTAATAGAAACTAATTGTAAATACGTATATTGGTTAAATATATGTGACGAAGTTGACAGTTATATTATTGGTAACATTTATATTCCACCAGAAAAATCACGTTTCCATAACGATTACGAATTATTCTCGCTTGAAAAAGAAATAACCTCAAAATGTCTTCAATATGATAAACTCTTTCTAACTGGCGATACAAATAGCTATACATCAAACTTGCCGGATTACACGATTATAGACAATTTTCTATGCGAACATTTCCAGCTTGAAGAAAGTACATTTTCCCCCCTTAAACAATGTAGACTTACTGAACCAAATGAATATCCCCATTACTAGCAAATCACAATGCGCTAAAGTAAATAAACCCGGAACCAAATTACTGGAAATACGTAGACTGAATAATTTATTTATTTTAAACGGGCGGGAAGGTAAAGACTCTACTATCGGGAAATTCACATTTCGTAATACATCGGTTATAGATTATATAATTTCAAAACTCCAAATTGTACACCAGTTTAAAGAATTTGAAATTATTGAACTAGACGGGCTATACTCTGATAGTCACTGCTTGCAATCTATGTCTTTAAAAACATCACATAAATCAAAACAACAAGCTACAAATGACCATGACCAAGAAGGCAAACATAACTGCCAGTTTTCGAAGTGAAAATCGATAAAACAGCAGGAATTCGTCAATAATCTTAATGAAACAAAATTAGCCAAATTAACCAATATGTTAAACAATTGTCAAAATTATAATATCAAACCTTATTTAAACGACGATAGTGATAAAATATCAAAACTATTCATTGAATCCGCTAAAACTGCATTCACTCATAATAATAACAATAATAATAATCATACTAATAACAATGATTATAATTATAATAATAACCACAAAAGAATGGCATGCCCTAAAAATAACATATCGCACAAACCATGGTTAGGGCCCCAATGTCAGTCTGCTCGCAATTAATATAATAGTCCTCGTAAAGCGTATTATATAAACAAATCCAATCAAACAAACACAAGTTAAACACCGCAAGTCGCCACTACAAGCACGTGCTTAATACATTTATCCGTAAACACAAATATACTGCGGAAAAAAGATTACGCACTCTTATCTCAAATCAGCCTTAGGACTACAGGACATATCTAAATAGCCTTAATACAAAAACAAGTGATAAAAGCCCAACCATTGAAAACATTTACGATTGTTTTCACAAATATAAACTCTACCACTTATATTAACGAAACACCCCCAGCAATGGACGACACATACACACCCGTCATACACACAGTTGAAACCCTAAATAGACCGATTACTGCGCACGAAAGCCAAAAAATGATGTTAAACTTAAAAATGGTAAAGCGTCTTCCGAAAACGACAATATCTTAAATGAATTTATAAAGAGCACTTCGCATATCATGCTTCCAGTGTACTATAACCTATTTAACATAATTCTAAACACCGGTGAATGCCCAGACACTTGGCTGATTGACACCATAAAACCGATTTACAAAAAACAAAGGATCAAATACTGAACCTAGTAATTACCAACCCATAACAATTATAAGCTGCCTTGGAAAATTATTCACCACTGTTATTAAACAAGAAATTAATTTATTCTTGAGTGAAAATAACTTACTCAACGAAAATCAGGCAGGAGTTCGTGCGGGATATTCAACAAATGATCATATACTTGCATTACACATATTTATTCAAAAATAAAGATCCGAAAAACGTAGACTATTTTGTTCATTTGTCGATTTTTCTGATGCATTCGACTCAATTTGGAGAGCAGGCTTGTGTTGTAAAATTTTCAAACTAGGAATACGAGGAAAAGTATTTGAAGTTATAAGAAATATGTATGAAAATATAAAATCATGTGTCTCATCAAATGGCAATAAATCCCCTATGTTCTACAGCTCGTGTGGTGTTCGCCAAGGTTAAAATCTATCCCCCATTCTGTTTTTTTATGTATTTAAACGATCTGGAAGACTTTTTAAAACTACACAGTTTAGGAATTGACATGGAAGTTGTTTCTGGCGATACCACATACTTTTTGCAGTTGCTTGTCCTGCTATATGCAGATGACACAATATTATTTAGCCAGACCGAATCGGATTTTAATAATAGCCTTAGACTTTTTTATAACTTTTGCCAAGAATGGAAATTGAATATTAACTACTCTAAAACTAAATTTATAGTCTTTGAAACAAATAAACCAAGCAAATACAGGTTCTTTATTAACAATCAACTGATTGAAACTGTGAAAGAATATAAATATTTAGGAGTAGTTTTCACTTCTTCTGGAAGATTTTTGAATTGTAAAAGACATTAAATAGCCCTAGCCAATAAATCAATGTTTAGTTTATTGTCACGAATCAACAATTGTGACCTTCCCATCGATTTACAAATTGATGATTTGACCATACAATTCTACCACTCTTAACATACGGATGTGAAATTTGGGAGTACGAAAACCTAGATATTATTGAATAAATTCACAGCAACTTTCTCCGTAGGATAACCAAAACAAAAATGTCTACCCCAAAATACTGTGTGTATGCTGAATTGGGCCGATATCCGCTAGATATCGTAATAAAAATTGATATTTTAGATCATGGTAAATGTTCAGTATTACTGTTTCCTAACAAATATCAAAGCTACAGCGAAAATTTGCGAATCTGAAATAGTTTTTTTTATTTTGTCAATCTACCAAAAGGCCCCTTTAAGTGAGACCGTGTTTGAGGATTACATACAAAAGCAATGTGCAAATGCATGTCATAAGTTACATCGTCAATAATACTGTGTCAATCGTATGTTCTGTTTCACAAAGATTGCTAAAGTGGCATGTTTATATTCTAAGGCATACATTTATCAGTTATGAGTCAACATATTTTCAATATGTGAGTAATGCTTAAGCTTTCCAGAAATGCATTCGACATCCGACCACATATGACATAGTATATCACACATTCGTGCTTTTCATCTTTCATATACGTTTTAAACATTACATTAGCTGACACTGAGATTTTCAGTAGATTAATATGCATACAATAGAGAATCTGGTTTTAAAAATCATAACGCAACGTTTTGCCATAATTAGAATATGGTTGCAACAAATAAACATTTGCAATGAACAATGTCCATTATACTTATTAAGACAACTAGCATACAGTAATTGTACTGCACGAATATGAATTGTATATTCACAAACGCATATACAATCATTTAGATTGTTGAACATTAGAATTCTTGTTATTTTAAGAAATCACACTTTCAGGTTATAAACAATTTAAAGGGCTAATTTATGAAGTATTTTAATGTTTTTGAAATGATACCTTTTGATCCATGCTGTATTAATTATGTTAAAGGCTCGTAAAAGTATAATGAATTTTATGTTCTCTTCAAAGCGGTAAGTACAATGCAGGAGTTATAGTTAATAATGGTTAATTACAAGGCAAGTATTAATTGCAATACTGAAATGTCTGCATTCTATTCGTATAAGACACATTACATTTAAAACGATCTCAAGTGATCAGAAGATATGTTACCATGCGCGATCAGTTTGCAGTATAAGACTCTTATGCGAAGTCAAATAAACAGCTACACTAACACGCACGTTTTCGCTCTTTGTTCTAATTTCTTATTGTTTCCATGACAATACTTCAGTTTTAAGCCGTTCGTCTGATTATGACGTTTAACTTATTGGAATAAATAATAGAATATTTGACATTAATAAGTAAAAACATGTGTACATGAATTAGATAGACTTCCTCGTCGCATTCCGCAAGTGATATTTCCTCGAACTAATGCTCAAGAAATGGCATAACCAATGACATAACCACAGGAAGCATTATCAATATTTCCGAGAATCGTATAAATGCGTACGAGTATTTATGTTTTTATCTGAACTTTCATCTTCTGAGTTGCTTTAAAGTTGTCATCAGTCTGTGAATGACGGTTGATTCATCGAATTCACAACTGATTCAGATACATTTACTTTTAAGGAAAATATTGACGGATCTCTCAAAAAGAACGACCACATTAAATAATGCATTCTTGGCAAACATGGTTTAATGGTGTTCCATCGCGTTCCAAATTGATGCTCATCATCGCATTTCCCCCCCCCCATTCTATGAATTTTTTATTAACGTATTTATTTTATTTTGTGCATGCATAATAGGTTGTTCTGGATAATACTGTTTAGAAAACTAATACGTTAACGAACGTAGATGTCAAACAAATAAAATTGATGAAGTTCAAACCATACTATGCTCTACTCTACCAATACTTAATGTGACACATATATGATAACGGGATTAATTAAAAACATATGAACAAATATATCAGATACAACTGGTTAATCCATTTTGCATAAAAATATCAACTATATTGAATTACATGGTTGCATGAACATTCATTTATATGTGGATCATAGGCGGTTAATCCTATGAGAAAACTTCCTTCGTTTTCAAGTCTTGCTTTGTTTGTTTTATTTTCTTTTTTACACCGTGCATAATGGGTATGCACTTACACTATTCACACCTATAGCTAGTATATATTTCGTGATTCCAACCTCATACTTGACGTCGGATCTAAAACCTTCTTGTGGAACTAAACGTAGATAACTTGACTGCATTAGTTGTTATGGCACATAATTGTTTATTGAATTGATAAGTTGTATGAACTCCATTTCATTCTCACTACTATATTTAATATGGGTGTTATTATGCATATCAGCGTTTTAATCTCGTAATAAGACCTTATAATTACAATCAAAATATAACTTGCATAAATTACCAGATCATTTGTAAATAATAATATCAATTAGTTGTTTCGATTGTATAAATGTATTTGACCCTACTCATGCTTGTGTTTCATTAGTTTATTGAGTCATTACACTTCAGTGATTGTAATTGGATCTATTTAACTCGTGTTCAATACCGATTCTAATATATTCATCGTCGGTTTGTATATATAGTAACTGAAAGAAATGTTATTTTTGTGTGGATCTTACTGTACACAACCAGATTCACACCATTAACGTTTTCTGAGAGACTTCATGATACATCGGCTCGTGGTTGACTGGTTGACTGGATAACATGTGTTTTTATACGAAAATGTTTCCTTCTTCATGATCCTACTGCCCTTGACATTCGTACGTCACGAAAGATTCTGACATAAAACGCCTTGATATTTAATGATGCATGTAATAATAAAATTGCATATAAGCTCGTTTGTTGAAAATGTTGACGCAGTTTACATGTGGTTTCCTATTCACTTCGTATAATTACTTCCGATCACAACTCGAACATAGATATATAGAATTGATGTTAAAGGGACTCTCCAATGGATTATGGTCTGAACAAAACATAAAATTATTGTTTTAGATATTAAAAACGATTATCGCCTTTGATTTAAGGATATAAAAACTCAAAGCAGACTAAAGGAAGTATAACACAAACCAACACATAAGCCCAAGCGGATGGGAATTCCATATTATATTTCAAAAACGCCGCTCGACGTTTTTGACCTAAAAATAAATGTAGCTGAAAATCAGCTGACAAGTCACGTGGTACATGGTACTGTCATTTATTTTTGGCATAGAAATAACATTATTTCTAAAGAAAGAGATTTAGCTTGTTGAGCAAATAATTGATTTTCATTGAATATTTTTGATAAACCAATAAAATATAATTCATATTTAAATCAATATTTTTATTGGAAAATTACTTTTCACAAATACGAATATGCGGTCGAAAACTGAAAGCCATCAGAATTCAAGATGGTTCGGACAAAAACAAGTGCTAGCGCTAAGACTAAAAATAACAAGAGATGCAAGGTACAGGCGTAATAAAAGGGAAAGGATAATAGACATTGGTATTCAGTGTGATCGATGGAGAAGAGTTAAAGAAGCTACTGGGATTGAAAAGGACGAGAAAATGATGGAAATATTGATCGATGCGTAAGTCTTCTTCATTTTCAGTTTGTGTTTCATAGCTACTTTTCTATAAATTCCCGTAATTATTTTGCTACATAATGAACACGATTTGACTTACACACACACAAATCCTTATAATTATAAAAGATTTGTTTTAGAAATGTACAATGCTTTTAAATTTCAGAACTACTTATGAACTAGAGAGCTTCAACAATCATCTTTTGATGTACGCTCCAAACCAAAGCGAAATGCTCTCAGGTAAATAAAAAGTTAAATGTTTAAAAAAAAAACACTTGTTAAAGTGTTTCTTTTTTATTTTATGAACACATGCTCATTCATTGAACAAAGGAATATATGCTCTTTATTTTTGAGAATTTACATTTTAATAGTGTAAAAATGATGTACCCTTTGTGATAAGTCTCGTAATAAACTGCCTGAATGACTAAAATATGAATATATTTTAAGCTCGGCTGTTTTCGGAGAAAACCCGAGGTATTGTCATAGCCAGCTCGTCGTTGTTGTGTCGTCAGCCAGCTGCTCGTTGTCGTGTTGTCCGCCGGCGTCGTGCTAAAACTTTTACATTTTGCTCTACAATCAAAGTGCTTCCACCTACAACTTTGAAACTTCATATGTGGATTCACCTTGATGAGTTCTACACGCCACACCCATTTTTCGGTCATTAGGTCAAAGGTCAATGTCCCTGTGACCTCTAAAAAAAAATTATGACAAGCTTTCGAAGCCTAGCGTGGCACCCGTAACGCGGTGCTCTTGTTTCATCATGTGATAGTAAAATTATTTATGAACAGGATTTTTGTATTTGTTCACAGGATGTTTAAACAACTAGTAGTTAATCAAGAAATGAATTCTGATTATGAAAATGTCAAGTCATTGGTGTTGAATTAGTTCATATCTAGTGTAACATCATCAAAGTCCTAAAGGCAGATTTTCACATGATGAGTTGCATGATATTTTCTGAGTTTCATTTCTAAAATTATTTTTTTTCAGCTATGCTGTTTATAGATGCAGGTGTCAGTTAGCAGCAATAGATTATTCAAAACACTTGAATCGTCCTGTTTTGTTGGACAAAGAAGGAAATGAGAGGTATTTATATTATTGTTTTCGCCCTGTATGTTGGTTTGTTTGTTTGTGTGTTTGTTTGCGTCAAACTTTAACATTTTGCCATAACTTTTGAAATATTGAAATAGTAACTTCATATTTGGCATGCATGTGTATCTCATGGAGCTGCACATTTTGAGTGGTGAAAGGTCAAGGTCAAGATAATCCTTCAAGGTCAAAGGTAAAAAAAACAAATTCAAGAGAAGTAATAAGCTTTAAAGAGTTCATCTGAACCTACCAAATGATAAAATAAAATAAATCAAAGTGGCGAAGTAGGGGAGATAGTGTTTCTGACAAACACATTTCCTGTTTTTATTAAATTTTAAATTGTAAGGATCAATTTACAGATTTATGTTTACTTATTGAAAGTTTTTATTATTAACAATTAAATTGAATTTACAAACATAATGTATTTAAGCTCAAATTTGACACATTCATGTGATATGAATAATAAGTATACATTTTGCAAACAATGCTCCTGTCATAAAAGAACTACTGTAGCATAGTATGCACTGAATCAGTAAATTTATATTATGGCATATATATTGTCTATAGATCTTTATTCTTTTGTTTTGTTTTAGCAATTGTCATTTCATTTTTTCAAACATCATGTCAGTTATAAAACAATCTTTCAGGAGAAAAAAAGTGTACTCAAAAGCTGCTTGTAATAGGAGCTCAAGGCCTGTGAAAAAAACATACATAACCGGTTTGATCACTGAAGTTATAAATGAATTCACCATAGGCAAGAAAAGAATAAGTGGCAAATGTGAACAGCTGCCTGAAGACTCCAAAAGATTTAGGTCAACTATAGCCCCTGTCACCCCTCCACCTACATCAATACTTAGAGATCAGCATGTCTCTAGATTGAGAAAAGCGAAAAAATGAATTGTTGCCCAAGACGTGTTTGATATTCATTTGAAGTTGACGCAGAAGTTATCTTTGTTAGATAACTATTAAGTTTCACATCTTTAGTGTTAATATAATTTTAGAAGTGTTTTGAAAATGTACAATCTTACATTATGTTATAAATAATGAATGCTCTTGGTTGTACAATGCAATTACATTTTTTAGGAAGTTTTAATATTGAATTTAGCATAAAATATGTGTTTTATGTTATATTATGGCGATTTTTATCAATACATTTTTATGCTCCCCCAAAATTTATTTTGGGGGGGCATATAGTCGCCGCTTCGTCTGTCCGTCCATGTGTCCGTCTGTGCACAATTTTTGTCCAGGCTATTTCTCAGAAAGTAATGACTGGAATTCAATGAAACTTTATGGGAAGCTTCACTACCAAGAGGAGATGTGCATATTATCAGCCTGTTCTCTTCAGATGATTTTTCACAGAGTTATGGCCCTTTGAAATTTTCCATTGTACATATAGAGCAATTCTTGTCCGGGCTATTTCTCAGCAACTAATGACTGGAATTCAATGAAACTTTATGGAAAGCTTCACTACCAAGAGGAGATGTGCAATTTATCAGCCAGTTCTCGTTGGATGATTTTTCACAGAGTTATGACCCTTTGAAATTTTCCATTGTACATATAGTGCAATGCTTGTCCGAGCTATTTCTCAGCAACTTATTACAGTAATTCAATGAAACTTGATGGGAAGCTTCACTACCAACAGGAGATGTGCATATTATCAGCCGGTTCTGGTCGGATGATTTTTCACAGAGTTATGGCCTTTTGAAATTTTCTATAAACTGTACATATAGTGCAATTCTTGTCCGGGCTATTTCTCCCCAACTACTGACCGGAATTCAATGAAGCTTTAATCCATCCATCGTATAATTTTGTCCAAAGTTATGCCCCTTAAGACGTTTCCTTTTATCTGAATATGTAGTGCAATATTGTGACAAAAAAAAACTTTTGGGGAGCATCACCAGTCACACCGGTTTCTTGTTACACATGTAAAGAACACAATTTTTCTTACAAAATGTTTAGTTTTTTGTTTGATTATCGATATGTGTTTTGCATTGTCTTCTGTATTACCTGTATTTAATAAACCATTGTAGTCAATGTCTCTAAGCCTCTTATAATTGACCTCGAGAGTAGTTTCCTCTTTAATTATCGATACTATGAATGTGATAGTGTATCCAGATATGCCTCAGTGTTCTATTTACACATCAACATTTAATACTTTTTAATGGCCATACTCATTTGAAATGCAAATCACCTAAATAATTAAATGCCAGCATCATACACTCGAACCAACTTCAATGAGTTCTCAACTCCTGTCACATTTGTATGTGCATGTATTTAGTTCGATCCATTTTCTGACACCAGATGAATATGATACAAAATTTGTAAAAAAAAATTAAACTTCAATGCATGGATCAAGTTCATATCACACTGAATAAAATACCTCAATTGTATATCAATTTAATAGATAGGAAAAACTCGGCTGAGCTAAAATGTAGACGGTCTGCACAGGTTACTACATAAAGTAAGCACACAATAAACAAAACATGGTTGAACAATAATAAGATACTATTTTTTTAAATTTCAACAGCAACTTGTTGCTTTTTTATTGATTTCAAAATGTTTATTCATGCATTAGCATATGTCATGTTTGAAATGTATTTTAAGAAACCTAATCTAACAAAATATCAAGTGTGAAACAAAATGACTCAAAATAAAAATAAACAAGGGCTGTATGTAAAACATGCATGCCCCTCATATGGGCTGTCAGTTGTAGTGGCAGCCATTGTGTGAATACGTTTTTTGTCACTGTGACCTTGACCTTTGACCTAGTGACCTGAAAATCAATAGGGGTCATCTGCGAGTCGTGATCAATGAATCTATGAAGTTTCATGATCCTAGGCGTAAGCTTTCTTGAGTTATCATCCGGAAACTATTTTACTGTGTCGAGTCACCTTGACCTTGGACCTAGTGACCTGAAAATCAATAGGGGTCATCTGCGAGTCATGATCAATGTACCTATGAAGTTTCATGATCCTAGGCTTAAGCGTTCTTGAGTTATCATCCGGAAACCAATTTTTCTGTGCGAGTCACCGTAACCTTGACCTTTGACCTAGTGACCTAAAAATCAATAGGGGTCATCTGCCAGTCATGATCAATGTACCTATGAAGTTTCATGATCCTAGGCGTAAGCGTTCTCGAGTTATAATCCGGAAACCATTCGGTGGACGGACGGACCGACCGACCGACATGAGCGAACAACATACCTCCTCTTCTTCGAAGGTGGGCATAACAAAAAAATCAAAATGCAAACTTAAAATTGAATAAAAGCAAAAGATATAAAAAATAAAAATAAAAACAGGTAATACACTATTGACTGTTTTTTATGAACGGTCTTTTCAAGCAAACGTTACCATTTTTGAACTCATCCAAATTATCCTTGAGACCAATCTTTAGACTGGGCAATAAATGTGGCCTGTACGGCTGTAGAGTGTTAACAAGGCAAATGTAGACGCCGCACGACGGACAAAAGGCGATCACAAAAGCTCACCATGAGCACATTGTGTTCAGGTGAGCTAAAAAGTGTAAAAATCAAACTATTAAGTTCAAACAAGAAAATAAAATAAATATACAAGAAATGAATTTTGATATTCAATTAGTTTATTTACATAGTATTCTTAAGAAATATGTCATTGCTTCTTTTATTTCTTTCATCTTACAATCCAGAGTACTTGTGGCATTTCATTCAAATGACACCAAAGTAAGCATACAAATGTAAAAACTGCTGTGCAAGTTTTAATAATAAACTAGCACATTTCACACAAATTGGTATTTCAAAACAAAATGCATAGAACTGAAAAATCCAAATGATTAAGCATAACTCAAATGATTTGCATAAATATAAATGTTTCAAAAAAGGAGCCAGAACAAAAAATAATCAAAACTAAGAAAAGTTCTATGTCTGATAAATGAAAAAGAATAGCAACAAGGGCTGTTTGTAAAACATGCATGCCCCCCATATAGGCTGTCAGTTGTAGTGGCAGCCATTGTGTGAATACGTTTTTTGTCACTGTGACCTTGACCTTTGACATAGTGCCCTGAAAATTAATAGGGGTCATCTGTCAGTCATTATCAAGGTACCTATGAAGTTTCCTGATCCTAGGCCTAATTATTCTTGAGTTATCAGGAAACCATTTTACTATTTCGAGTCACTGTGACCTTGACCTAGTGACCTGAAAATCAAAAGGGGTCATCTGCCAGTCATTATCAATGTAGCTATGAAGTTTCATGACCAAAAGGCGTAAGCATTCTAGAGTTATCAGCTGGAAACCATTTTATTGTTTTGAGTCACTGTGACCTTGACCTTTGACTTTGTGACCGGAAAATCTAAAGGGGTCATCTGCCAGTCGTGATCAATGTACCTATGAAGTTTCAAGATCCTAGGCGTAAGCATTCTAGAGTTATCATCCGGAAACCGCTTTACTGTTTCGAGTCACTGACCTTTGACCTAGTGACCTGAAAATCAATAGGGGTTATTTACCAGTCATGATCAATGTACTTATGAAGTTTCATGATCCTAGGCCTAAGCGTTCTTAAGTTATCCCGAAACCATCTGGTGGACGGACCGACATGTGCAAAACTATATGCCCCCTCTTCTTCGAAGGGGGGCATAAATATGCAAATTTATTAGAACACTGGGCCTTCACCTGGTACGAAGCCTGTATACTGGCCTTAAGGACTAGGAAAATTCTCCCTTATTAATTTAACACAACATGCTGGGACAGTTATTCTGTCTCCAGCAGTCAGTTTCCCATGCATTAAGATGGTAAATTGTCTGTATGCAGCATGTCTGAAAGATTTATTGACATCTTATGGTGTCTCTGCATAAAAGGAAAACACATCTTGTTGATACTGCTGCTGACTGTAGAGGGTCATCCTATCCAGCACCGATAGAGTCATCTCCTACAAAGAAATTGTAACAGATTTTACTATAAACTTCTTGCAAATGTAACTCCAATCAGCAGTCAGTGAGACAGCACACTAGATTATATGAGCCTTGTTCTGAGAAAACTGGACATAATGCATGTGCGTAAAGTGTCGTCCCAGATTAGCCTGTGCAGTCCACACAGGCTCATCAGGGGCAACACCTTCCGCTTTTATGACATTTTTCGTTAAAATGTCTCTTCTAAGCAAAAATCCCATTTAGGCGGAAAGTGTCGTCCCTGATTAGCCTGTACAGACTGCACAGGCTAAGCTGGGACGACACTTTACGCACATGCATTATGCCCAGTTTTCTAAGGACGCGACTCATATAAAGGGGTGGAAAGGTGTTGATGGTATCAATGCAATGGATCAATGGAGTACAAAATATTGAAATGGTATGCAAACTTAACAATTTTTAAGCAAAAAAAAGAGTTATCTTTTCTTTACTCATGTAAAAACATAAATTGTATTGAATAAAATAGCAAGATGACAAACAACTACACAATGTCTTAGAACTTAGCATCTTTGTTGGCATTAGCTGATATTCATTTTAATAAACCAATAATGATTCAGTAAATGATTTTCCCACATGACAAAATTGCCTTTATAGCAGGATTAATTTTTAAGATGGGATATTTTATAGGTTTGCATGGTAAAACATTATTGACCCATTTCTTAGTCCTTGTTATAACACAATATGACGCTGCAAAGCTTAAGATATTCAGTTACAGAAACACATAATACATGAATCTTACTCACAGGTCTGTGACTTGAGCATAATTCTGGGACCATCCCACAGCAAACTCGATCTTCCACTCTCTCGTATTGTGGGCATCTGTGACAAGAGCACCACTCCGGACTGGACACGAGGGTCTTGGTCCTTTTTCTCTTTCCTTTTTGATAAAATTCTAGCAATATCTATTATGAAACTCGGTTGGTTCTCACAAACCTCTTTCAAAAATACTTTCCTTTCGGTGTCTTAAGACTTGCAATTATTTCCTGAAAGTACACAGTTAAACTCAATACCAAATTCAAGAATCAGTATCACAAAGAAGTAATCAATTAACCCTAAACATTAACTGATCTTGAGAGTTTGGATATTAATAACTAGTGCATAACTGTCACTGAAATTCAATTATAAAATCCTCAGGGTAAAAATATGACCACATGAAATAAACTTATGATTATTTCAGAATTTACCCTCAATTAAGTATTGACTTGATATCAAGATTTAAAAAAACAGCACTAAATGATATTTAAGCAAATTCTAGTGAGTCGGTGCAAAAAAGGTTTGTTTTTGACAATGTTTAAATAAAAACCTACATTGTCACAGAAAATTTTTAGGGAAGTGAACACAACAATAACTTGCAGTTTTTTGTGTGAAAAAATAAGTCTCCCTCGCAAAGTTCTTCATGAACAAATTGGCCAGTTTTCTATTAGAGTCTCAAACAAACTAGGTGTAAGGAGCAGAATTTATGGTGAACAAATAACTATTTGGCATATAACATTATTGGAAATGAGTTTAGTGATACTGAAATTATACTTAATACAGTGCAACCTTGCCAAAGTGGCCCTTACTTGAGGGCAAGAACGGGGGAGACATAATGATCAAATGATTGTTTAATTATGTATTGTTATTATTCCAATCTACATGCATGCTTATTAATCTGTTATAAGCTTTAAACTAGAATTCTTCTGTCTATATTTTCAACAAACACGAAAAACAAACCTTAGATTTTCGTTCTTGTTCTTTTCTATATTTAAGAATTCTTTCTTGTTATTCATGGTCATAACAGCGCCTTTTCACTTTCTTACTTCCTCTTTTCCTTCCCTTTCGTTTGGTTCTTAAATCATCCTAAAAAAGATTTAATATGACATGTTTGAAAAAAATACATGATTATATTTCAATAAGCATGTCCAAACATATACAAAGATGTAAGGTATGCATTTTAGGTATGTTGTTGTTTCACGTTTATCTTACGAGTAACTTCATAATGATATCATATGGGCTGCATAGAATGTGTTCTCATATAATACTGTAAATGAATGAACGGACAAACGAAAGAGCGAAAACAATGAAAGATGCATTTTAAACAGCACTGACACTTATAATAATGCATGAACTGACTTTTTAGGATTTAAAACAGCCAAACCAATCTATTGATTATTCGCGAA
Source organism: Dreissena polymorpha (assembly GCF_020536995.1). Taxonomy (NCBI): domain Eukaryota; kingdom Metazoa; phylum Mollusca; class Bivalvia; order Myida; family Dreissenidae; genus Dreissena; species Dreissena polymorpha. Next base: position 51,692,678 of record NC_068365.1, read on the forward strand.
GAAACATTTTCAGTACTATGCATATATGTTTCTCTAAAACACAGAGAGTTAACAGTAAAATTATGATTTTATAAATAATTGTAATTCAAATAATTTAAGTTACCTCTCTCTCACTGAGTGGTTCTCCTTCAGACTCATCAGAACTTGAAGGAACAAAAGCCAGTACAGGTTCCTAAATATAAATAATGCACAACATCCAGGAGAGTTACATACACATGTATTGCAATGCAACAAATATAAATAGCCAAGTAATAAGATATAAATAAATAACACCTCATCAGAAAAAGATGTAGAAGTTTGGACTTCCAACTTTATCAGCTAGTGAAAGTTTGTTACAAGTTTGTATTTCCAAGAAAACCTTATAAGGATATGAAGTATAATTAGTGCAAATATTCTGCTGTGATCATTTATAAAAGTGTTATGTTGAAATAAACAAAATCTAATCTAAGCACCCACATGTTTTAGTTCCAGGTGAATCACTTAAAAGATGAGGTTAAATGTTAGAATGATAAGTATAAAACATAACTTACAAACTGCACTTATAATCAAATAAAAGCAAGTCTTACATTGTCAGACGTGCTATGGCGTTCCAGTGTCCCCTTAGTTATTGTTGCTAATGTATCAACTTTCTGGATCTTTCTGGCAGGACGTTTTCCTTAACTCTTCGGTAGACTTGAATCCTGAGTGTAACAAATAAAACATCATGCATTTGATAAAAACCAAGTAATGCAGAAAATCTAATAAATAATAGCAAAAAGAGTAACCCTAAAATGACAAAATCATGATGTCAATGTCATGACCTAATCACATGAGTTATAGTGCATTTCTTGATTTACTACATATTATTTGCAACCACAGCCTACATCCACAGATTTCGGACCTAAATATTGTGAAGAAAAGCAAAAAGTCCTACTATTCTAAGCCAAGGTCACTGTTCAACTCTCAGGCCTTTACAATAATAGTTCTAACTTGTAAATCATAATGGGTTATAGTCAAACCTGCATTTATCAACACAGAGCGGACAAGGGTGATATTATTATTTCTTCTTAGTTCGGCTGGTCACAAATAGATATACATAATTCACTATACCCCTCTGGTTGACCAGGTGGGAGAATTTATCGAATAACTGGCACATAATTAAAATGTGTACACACAAGAGCATTAAAATAAACTTACTGAATCTGTGTTCTGAGAATACAACAGCATTCTCTTAGATGGCTGTCTCACGCGTTTACTTCTTCTCATCTCTCCCTCTGTTTTGGCCTAAATAAAAAAACATAAAAAAATACACTGACTTATTTGTGCTTTAGGATCTGGGTACGAATTTTCTGTGGAAGAATCCACTGGCTTCTATTAGCAAAATTTAAAAGTTAATGAAAAACGTACATTGCAAAATAGACTACACAAAATTCAAAAGTCAAAACGAGAAAATCATAAAATCAAAATACGTTAAATTGATTCTCATTTTCATGCATTGGAATCGTCTACTATCGTCTAATTTGTAAACCAGCGACATTAAGCGTCGAATTGCAAGGTAAACACCAACAATCCGCTAACATTCAACGGCGGATAAACTCATCTTGTTGAATTAAATAAAATAAGATCGGAATCTTAATATATTATATTTTATTAAATCAAAAAAACATATTTTCTTACTGGTGCGCTCATTGTAGATTTCGAAGCCTTCGCCATTTTGTTTGTTTGTGTCTGAATCACGTGACACGAAGCGCGAAATACAAATAGAAAGGGATTTCCAAAGGTAGACGCAAAAGTCGTAATACAATTTGGATGTTGCTCTTTAGTTTTGTAGTTTTTAGCAAAAGGTTGAGTTGGATATGGTTCAAATTAACGAATGTTATTAATTAATATCAAAATAATAGCCTGCTAAATTCAGGAAAATAATCCATTGGACAGTCCCTTTAACATGTTTGTTGTTTTTAATCAAAATTGACTTTTTTAAGTGTGTGCCTCCATTGTAAATTTAGACGTATAAGACGTATTTAAATCGCGATTCAGAAGTATTTTTTGGAGTATCGGTGTGACAAATTTAACGCTGTTCCAAACACAACAGTCCAACGAATATAACTAAAATCATACTTTTTCAACAGGCAAAACTTAATCATAGACAATGGCATGCACACTATTGTGGGCACAACAGTAGCTCTTTCAGTAAAGTCTAAAACAAACACTTAAAAGCAAGCTCTAGCGCGCGAGTCTGAAACAGTTCGACTCCACCAAACATGGTTTGTTTGCATTCGCAATTTGACACAGGTGATTTCATTTGATTTTAACATTATTTATGCTACTAACTGCTGGTCATGTTGTCTTTGTGATCAATTTTCTTTTTGTAAATCGATATTTGATCTCAAGAAGTTAAGTGAATACTTTGTGCTTTCTAGCAAACGCTTACACGTTTTGTGGACGTGAGATTCCCTTTTGTTTTATTCAACTAGTATGGGCTGTCTGGTTTTGTTTAAATGATTGAAATTAATTATATAGTCGATACATATCTGAACACAATTGTGGATATCTCGCTTTGATCATTTAAATGTTGAGCCTCGGGAAAAGATTAAACATCATGGAAACACACGATAAATAATGCTCGTGCGTCGATTTAAAAAAAGTCATTGTACACTCGCTCTTTAATGAATCAACACTTTTGCTCCTGGCGTTACAAGCCACAAAAAAGTCAGTTTATTAAATTTAGTTAAACAAGGGTAAAAAAGGTATACGGATGACTAATGATGATTTGTTTGTCAATTGCTACGTTACCGATAAAGGACAAATCATAGGAGGAGTATGAACTGATCAGCGAGTATTTGTAGGACAGCAGTATTTACCGGACCTTCCATTAAGTTCGTATATTGTAACGCTTAAACACAATTTGCTGCTTCACATACTTACAGGCGCTATTCTTGAAGTTTGCATCAGCAATTCGTTGAAGGCAAGTATTATAGTAAACAAATTGCCATGTTAACAAATTCGTCGCAATGAAACGTGACCTCCGCGCAGGGGATAGTATAAGCACGCGCATGTTCAAAAGAATTCCATTAAAAGAAACCCATATTTTGTCGGAGAAATACTCACCAGTAAGCTTCATTTGCTTAGAAATTATGCGTACTTGAAAATATGTTTCTGTGTTGCTTAAATGGTGTCATTACGAAACGTTACATACATAGTTTTGTTCTTTACACGTGTTATTATGTTATACGCAATTGTTACTTTATTTGTACTAACAGTGTTTTGTTGTTTTTAAAGACCATTCCGAACGATGCAATTTTTATAATGGTTAGAGCGTCTGTCACGTTTGTTGAAATGACGTCATTTGATGTATGTTTTATGTCAATTCCACTTGTCATTATGTTATATGTATTAATCTATTGTTTTAATAAAGGCATTATGTTTGTTGCATACATCTTTCTTTGAGTTAGAAAAAAAGTAATGCATAATTGCAAAACTATAAGTAAATCGTTTCGTTCTGTACATTTGTCCTTTATAGTTGTCAGGTTTATTAATCACTCTGACGGTGAACTGTGCTTTTTCATTCTGTCATGTAGAGACATTGTGTTATTTGTTCTGTATATTGGTAATTTTCTTTTATCCAGTGTTTTTTAGCTTACTGAATGTTCACCTGCTTATGACCTCAATAGAACCACATGTGGTTAGCGTGTGGCTATGATATTAATTAGTGGAAACATCATTTTAAATGATAAATTATCATATTATAACGAAAAATATACTTTTCTGAAAAAAACTTTCACTATCAATTATATATTATATAACAAGGTATCCAACTCGAAATCACCCGAAAACGGGGTGCATCGTTTTGAACAGCCAATACTTCATCAATTTTTCAGCGATTTTCATGAACCCGGTCTTATTCAACTAATAAATGAACGAACATTTCCTTTCTGGAAATGTATATATCTTGTTATATTCCTACACATGCTGGGTCAAATTTTAAGAAATAACACGATACACAATGCATATGTGTATGTGAATAGAACCAACTAAGGACAACTGTATTAATGCGGAAAAAATAACGAAATATATTAGCTGAATAGCATATGCAATCCGTTAACATGGAACAGAATTAACTTGCCATAGTCAATCACAAACATTATCAGATCTACATTCTCAACGTTTCCTTGTGGAACATTAAAGACAAGGTCCGCGTTTTAGATCGGGTTAAGCCCCTGCGTTGCACTGATGACATCTTCCTTTTGATACGATTGCCTTGAAATGCCTAGCCTTCACCAATAGGTATTACAGATAAACGCCCGCTGTATTGATGCTATACCAAGAGGAGTGGTTTTTCAAAGTAAATTAGTTAACAAATGCTCACATGTTTTGTTTCCGATGATAGTTCGGTTTCTCATTATTCTGTGTTGTCATTATATTTACGCCTTCTACGTGTAGTTACACCAGCTTTAGAATCGAAATGGATATTTTACACCGGTTTTTTTTTGTTTCGTGTATACTGCTTCAAGATATATTAGATAAAGTAATTAACGCGCGTGTCTATAGACTTAACGAAGAAATTGCTAACAGTAGGCTTTTTGTATCATAATCTACGACGTAAATTCGCTAAATTTCACTCAAAGTATTGTGATTTAATTTCAACATAAAGTGTGTCTTTAAAATGGCATTTAACTAATGGAATTCCCCACCCATCATGTTATGGACATGTTTTGAAGCGTATTCGCAAATATAAATATCTTAAAGCAAATGTTTTTATTAAGAATTTTAATTTAATTAACTCGTTTTTATTAAAAGGATATGATACTGACTTAATTAAAAACACATGCTTGTTGGTTTGGTTCTAACAGGTTCAATTCGCACAGCTTGTTTTATTGGTAATTCAATTTAACAGTACTGCACCTTTAATGATAACGGATTTTGTTACTGGTCATCGTGACATCGCTTTTAAATTACGGCATAAAATCCACGTTCAATGTTTGGCTACATGTATAGAAGTCATATATATGCCTTACTAGCATCAGTTTCAAACATAAATTGACGTTTGTATACAACTCTTTTTAAAATTAATCGGTCTAATAAATAGTTTTATCTAGTAGAATTCTCTTCTGAAATTATGTTCCTTGTAGTTCTTCCTTAGTAGATTTCTGTAGCAAAGTGTTCAGCGTAGTGTCACGACTCGCGATTAGGGGAAATCCAGTGTTCCCTTGTTATTTGTAATGAGTATCTATAAGCGGGTTAGACCTTTGTCATGACAACCCTGTATAGCAACACATTTGCAATTACGAATCAAACAAACTACCAATTGTATAATAGTATATATTAATGGGTGTTAATAAAATGAATAAAATGTATCCACATTCCACATTATAAAAACCCCATCTCAATCCCGATACAGCATGCAAGCTTTGTCTGCACATTGTTTGATATCAGAATGAATAACTGTAAAGCCGTTAATACATTCCTATGTTTGATTGGCTGCATTGACATGAAAAGCCTGATTTTCTGCATGTAATTATTGAAAGTTCTGAGAAAACAGCTGCATGTGGGGTTTGACAAAAATGCATATCACATTTGAGTTTATCGTTTGATTCTGTCCAGCAAATTCGTACATGAAACAAGCACATATCTTATTCGCACTCCTTCACTACGAGATATATTGTATAAGTTGTTATGTATGCTTCATACATATAATTAAACTATTTTACATTACGCAATAGCAGTTTTTCTACGGCGCACGAGAAGTAGAATATATTAACCCAGCACTACAAGCTATTAAAAAAACACGAACCTCCAACATTGAAGCATTTGTTACACTTTCGTACAAAGAACACGTTTTAGTCATCTTTGAACTTTTACCTGACAGCACACAAATATAAGAAAAGTAAACAAAACAGTTAATGACAGTAATACATACACACACGCATACATATATGGATGGTTGAATGCCGAAATGACACGATTAATCGTTTTAAGCAACTGTTTATTATTGTGATTTAAAACTATACTGACAGATTGTATTTACTTCTGTCGTAGTATTATTTGGTTGATAAAACATAACAACTCTGCGACACATACTGCCATGATAATAAGCAGAAAGACGTGTCTGCAGTTTTACCGCAGTATCTTCCGCATATTTGATAAGGAACATAATACACTTACTCCCAGTGGATTTAAAATAACTCATACGAGCTTGGTTTTGGCTGTGTAAATCTATGATTTTGATTTCCTTTTCGCAGGGGAAAGCGAAATGTCAAGACTTGTTTTGCAATTAAAGGATCTCATAGTTAGCATTGATTAATTGATAAAATAAAAAATATACTCATAAACTGCACTAGCAAATAGTGCAATTGCGGTGGTCATAGTATTTGTACTTATATAAACGATGAACTATTCTAATGTATGAACGTAATGACCAAAACATATTAAACGATCCCTGTTCAGGACAATTAACCACAGAATATGTACGGTTGCCTTTAAAATGTTATGTATGTCATGCACAACAATCGTAAAAGATCTCCGGGCTTATAATACTGTTTTATTGTTTTTAATAAGGAACAAGTTCGCATACTGGTTGTTTCTAATTAATATTTAAAACCGATAATGTGTAAATCATCTGCACTAGTGCATCCACTTTTTTGCGATTGCTTTTGGTGCATAAGCAGCATCTTATAATATAAATGGTAATATTAGCAAGCTAGATTAATATGCAGTCAATGCGCATATGATTAATAATTGTCCTAAATAAACGACCACTTTGTGTTTTAATAAATCTTTTGTCGTTTTACCGATACACTTAATGAATAAGAATGTATTGTGTATCCAAATATTTATCAATAGATTTATCTATTTAAGCCATATATTTTGTTTACATAAATAACAATTAAACGATGTAAGAATAAATCATATATTACATCGAATAAACATTATGTTAAAAATAATTCGTTCTGCAGGACACAACGTTTGAATCACGGAATCTTTGATTGTCTATTAACTCAAGCATTTTCATTGCGTTTGGTTGCTGGAGGAAACCATACATATTTCACTTGAAACGCGTGGGGAATATATTTGCGATGTTAAAAAAAGTATTGATTATTTTCGCAAATTATATTATACACATGGCCATTACTAAATGCTTCAGATCAACAATCGGTGATCGCAGAAAAAAAGAAGCAATTATTTACGAAACATCATTAACATATATCTACAAACATGTGTATATATAAAAGTGGCCAACTTAAATCCAAACTAAATGTTCCTTTATGGTACAGGCATATTAGTATTTGTATTTGGTATTTTGTTTGGTAAAACACTATTTAAGATTATTAAATGTTGATATACATATACTTCTTTAAACTAGAAATAAGTTCATAGTTTCACTTGTAACTTAATTAATCAAATACATACAAAGCGAAACGTTCTCTGCAGATATAGGAGAAAATCCTTAAAATATATGTAATTTATTTGAGACAACAACACAGGTAAAAGACATGGAAACCGAAATATACTCGCAAATATCTAAATAACATCTGACATATACTATAATATCAAAAAGCACAACAAGGACATTTAATTTAATTAGTAGTTAAGTACTTAATGATTAGATGCAGACCTGAGCAACGTAATGTCCACTGTTTGAAGCACGATGAAATAAAGCTAAAACAAGGTTCAACTATACTTTGTCTTTGATAAAAGAGCTTCAGATAAAGTATATCTTAAGAACATTAAGGTATCATCATAAACTTCACTGGAGATGCCGCAGTCATTGGTGTATATGTATTAAGTTACCTATGTGCACTTGCATAGGTAACATTTCGAAACTTTTGTTAAGTTTGATAGGTATATATAATGCATATAGTCATTAAAATCTGGTTAAAAGGGCACGATCTTTACATGGTTCAGTTAATAATGTCCAAACTTGAAAAACTAATTTATTACACTGTTTTAAATTGAAGTATTTGAGCATGTATTCTCATACTTATATAAAACGAATTACACTGTATATCGAAAAACCCTGTGTTATATGGCGTTGTAAATTTATTCGAGTTTTAATAAGAATAACTTATTGTATTAGAAGCGCTTCGTATTGTGTCGTTCGGAGTAATGAAGTATTGGTTCTTAACTAGTACAGCTTAACACATTGACATACACATGGTAACTTTCACTCTGCCTGTGCCCCATTTTCATCGTACTGACTGTTCAATTAGTCTATGAACGTGCAGTTAGGTCAGAAATATAAAAAAGTGTTAATATATATGATCGTTGACCGGTATTCGTCCTGAGAGATTTCATTGCGTGATAACAATGTCCGATATACTGAAGACGAAACATAACAACTGGTCTTGAATGCGCCGAGTGTTTATTTTATTATGAAACTCCTTCACCAATATGCTAAGCTTATAACACGCAATATATATTTTGTATAATAAAGGCATGAAATCAACCTTTATATCTGTTACTATTCTTAACAATGCAAAAGCAATTTTTATACTACTGAAGTTAAAATAATACAAGTTGTTTAATTGAATACCAGTAAGTAATAAAGACAGACCAAACGACGCTTCCAGACTGTTGAGCACAGGAGAAAAGGTTCCAACAATAAACACGTATTAATATTTACCAAATAATGATCCATATTTGTTACCTGGGTTATAAACGATTTCATATTTTAACATGCACAAATTAAAATTTGATCACATTGAGCAACGTCTCAATTAGAAGTCTGCAATGGTGCCGCACTGTGTATAAATACCGTGCTGATTCTGGCATATCATACCATAATATATTTATTTAAAAAAGTAATTTTAAAAATTCCATTTCATACAATATTTTTGACGATGCTAAAACAGCATCGTCTAAGGTATGATAACCAGTAAAACAATTCTTCACAATGGCGACCTATGTAAAAGACCGAGCCAGTCCGATTGAGATAACTCGATTTTTCAGTTACTTCCCTTGGCATTCGCCACTGCGTAGGAGATTGCTCGTTGATTTTCATTGATAACATTCTCCTAGCAGAGTTGTCGTTCGTGTTGATTAAGGTAAATATTAATAGAACAGCATATCCTGGGGAAACAGATTCAATAAGTGTATCAGAACGTTAATTTCAAATTAGTAATTTTACATCCATTTTATTTTTATGGACCAATGAAACAACTACATATTTTCTCTATTTTGTTTGATATTTGTTCTCGATTTAGTAAATAAATTGCGAATAAAAACATGTAAAATTAACTTTTTACGTGATCACAAAACTAAAGAATGCGAACAATTTCGAACCTGCAAATTGTAAACGCTGCACTGCTATGATATATATAGATAAAATTATATTGTTTGCGTAATTGTCCGTCCCGCTAGCGCAGTTGTAAGGACGTTCGCTTTTTCACCTTTACGACACCGGTTCGATTCCCGCTCCCGGCGCAATGCTATATTTTGTCTGTTTTGTGGTCATCATTCCGGACAGGTGTTTTTTCCGCAGCATTTGACCATATAAAAAAATTTAAAAGTATTTCAGTACAAAACAAATAGCTGGAAATTGCAGCTATCATTCAAAATTCGTCCCAACTGTCGTCAATCTAATCTTATTAGGTAGGAGTGCTGGATACACTCCGGGTCCCAACATTATGCAGCCTCAGCGCGGAGGTAACTCATTACCTTGGAAAAACACAAATACACACTGGGTGCAGCCTAGGTGCGTATAGACTCAAACAAGGCAACAAACTCAAGTGCGGGCACAATCATTTAAAATTTACATAATGCATACGATATTCTAACAGAAATTACACAACCACCTAAGTGTACATACCATGTTTGATATTTCGTTCGATTGTTAGATGTCAGAATATACATGTATAAGGTCATTTCGCTATTAGTTAACTTATCCATATGTTCGTGGGCGAACTCGGATAGTCAAGTGCTCATACGATTGAGCTCACGTGGTCCGGCTATGTGCTCATACCTACTTTCGAGAATCATCATGAAGGTATTGCCATACTTAATGAACAAGAATGTTACCCGCCTCCCAGTTTCGCTCAATGGGTCAAGTTACCCACGGGTACTACTTCCCCGTACCCCTAAACTTTTTCGTATTAAAAATGTTTCGTACGCAAATTATTTTCGTACCAATTTTTTTTCGTACCCAAAATTTTCGTACCCAAATTTTTTATCGTACCCAAATGTTCGTATCAACATACACAATTGTGGTGATATAGATAAACTTAAATTGATGTTTTATATCCATCCTCTTCAAAAGCATCGTCACACCAGTACTGCCAGTACTTTGATTTTTATGAGTCAGTTTATCGCATCTTGTACGTAAATACAGTGTACATCACCTTAATAGTTTATATGCTTAATGAATGCACTTTGAAATTGAATATATATTTTTTTATCCGGCTCTGCGCCCCAAAGTAGATTTGGTCGTACAAACAGTTCGGTTTGTAACGGAGTTTTAAAAAATCATTGAATTATAATGTGAACACATATTTATGTCTATTATGAACCATCAGTGCATGTTGATATTTATTAATAAAATATTTACACTGATGGGCCTGGTTTGTTGATAGCAAACACAGACTATGTAATAGGTAAATAAATTAGCGAGATTGAATCATTCTTTCTATTAGAAAAAAATCGATGCAAATGGTCATGTAATGTGAGACAGTTTTTGATGATTACATACAAAATCGGTATGCAAATGCATGTAATAAGTTACATCGTCAACACATACTATTTAACAGTCGTATGCTATGTTTCACAAAGATTGTTTAAGTGACATGTTTACATTCTAAGTCATAGCAACATTTTAAATATTTGAACATTGATTAAGCTTTCCATAAATGAATTTTATATCCGACCACATTTGACACATTATGTCACACATTCGTGCTCTACATCTTTCATACACGTTATACACATAACATTAGCTGACAATGAGGTCATGCACTAGTATGAAACTAATGTCAACATAGAGTAAACAATGTATACATGTTCATTTTGATTAAAATGCATACACTAAAGAAACCATTGTTTTAAAAATCATTACACAACGTTTTCCTACAAACACAATATGGCTGCAACAAATAAACAATGAACAATGTATATTATACCTATTAAGTTAAGACAACTAGCATACGCTGATTGCACGGCACGAACATGAAGTTAAGATTCACAAACGCATATACACTCATTTAGGTGTACATTATAATTCTTGTCATGTAAACAAATCACACTCTCTGGTTGTAAACAATTAAAAGGGCTGATTTTATGCAGTATTTTAATGTTTTAGAAATGATGCCTATTGATTCATGAAGTATTTATAATGTTATAGGCTCATCAAAATTTAATGCATTATATGTCCTTATCAAATCAAAAAGTAAAATGCATGATTTATATTAACAACGAAAGTTACGAGGCAAGACGTAATTGCAATAATGAACGTCTGCATTCTAGTCGTATAAGACACTTTACATTTTAAACAATATTAAGCGACTAGACGATATGTTTTTACCGTGCGAGATCAGTTTGCAGTAAAAGACTCTCATGCGAAGACACAACAATAACTAAACTCACACGCACGCTTTCGTTCGACGTCCTACTTGCTTATTGTTTCCATGACAATTCCTCAGTTATAAGCCGTTCGTCTGTTTGTGACCTTGTTGGAAGAAATTATATAATATTTGACATTAATAAGTTATAACATGTGAACATGAATGAGATAGACTTCCTCGTCGCAAGTGCTATTTTCTAGAACGGATGTTTAAGAAATGGCATAACCACAGAAAGTTTAATCAATACTTCTGAAAATCGTCTAAATGCTTACGAGTATTTTTATGTTTTGATCTCAACATTCACCATCTGAGTATATTGTTTGTGATTCCAATTTTATTCTTGCCGTCGTATCTAACACCTTTTTGTTGAACTAAACATAGATTACATAACTGCGTTAGCTGTTTTGGCACATAACTGTTCATTGAATTGACTGGTTGTATGAACTTCATAACATTCTCATTACTATATTTACTATTTAGTGTTATTATATATGTCGGCTTTTAAATAGTATCTCGTAATAAGACCTAATAATGACAATCAAAATATAACTTGCATCAATTACCAGAACACTAATACATAATACGAGCATCAATTAGTTGTTGCGATTGTATACATGCATTTGACCCTACCCATGCTCGTGTTTCATTAGTTTAATGATTCATTACACTTCATTGTTGGACTGGACTTTTATCAATTTAACTCGTGTTCAATACCGATTCTAATATATTCATCGTCGGTATGTATATATATTAATTAAAAGCAATTGCATAGTGTTTTGTTTAGGCTTTAATGTACACAACCAGATTCACATCATTAACGTTGTTCTAAGGGACTTCATGATACATCGGCAAGTGTTTGACTGGTTGACTGGTTGACATGTGTTTATTGTATACGCAATTGTTTTCTTTTTCATGATCCTACTGCTTGCGACATTCGTACTACACGATCGATTGCGACATAAAACGCCTGATACTAAATTGTGCTTGTTATAAAAGCATTGAAGATAAGACAATTTCTAGAAAATGGTGACGCAGTTTACATGTGGTTTCCTATTCACTTCGTATAATTAATTCCGAGCACAACTCGAACATAGATATATAGAATTGATATTAACATGTTTGTTGTTTTGAATAAAAATTGCCCTATTTTAAGTGTGTGCCTCCATTGTAAATTTAGACGTATTAGACACATTCAAATTGCGATTCAGCAGTCTTGTTTAGAATATCGGTGTGACAAATAAAACGCTGTTCCAAAAAACAACAGTCCCACGAATATAACTTAAGTCATACTTTTTTTAATTCAATGTGTATAGCTTATTATTATTTGCTTATTATACATACATAAGAGTAACACTACGGACGTAATGGTACCAGTCAAAACCTTATCAAATATAAATGACATGCGCACTATAAGAGGCAAATCAACAGCTCATTTAAGTCAAAACCATTTAAATGCAAGCTCTAGCGCGTGAGTTTGAATCAGTTCGACTCCACAAAAACATCGTTTGTTTGCATTTGCAATTTTACCCAGGTGATTCATTTGATTATAACATTATTTGTCATAATAACTGCATATCGTTTTATCTTTGTGACTAGTTTTGTTTTTGTAAATCGGTATTTGATCTCAGGAAGTGTAGTGAATACATTGCGCTTTCTAGTAAACAATTACACATTTCGTGGAAGTGATATTATCTTTTGTTTTATTCAACCTATATGTGCTGGGTTTTTTCAATAAATGTAATTAACTATTTAGTCGACACACACTGAACACAATGCTGTTGATATCTCGCTTTGATCATTAAATTGCTGAGTCTCGGGAAAAGATTAAGCGTGGAAACACAGGATGAATAATGTTCATGAGTCGATTTTAATAGAGTTATTATTGCACACTCGCTCTTTAATAAATCAACACGTTTTTTCCTGGCGTTAAAAAGCACAAAATAAGTCAGTTAATTAAATTTAGTTGAAAAAGGTTACCAAAGGCTAACAGGTAACTAATGTAGTTTTTGTTTACCAATGGCTTTGTTACCGATAAAGGACTAATCATATGATGAGTATGAACTGATCAGCGAGTATTTGCATGACAGCAGTATTTACCGGACGTTTCATTTAGTTCGTATACTGTAACGCTTAAACACAACTTGCTGCGTCACATAATGACAGAAGCTTTTCTTTAAGTTTTCAGCAGCAATTCGCTGAAGGCAAGTATAATAGTTCAACATTTGCAATTTTAACAAAATTCGTCGCGATGAAACGTGACTTCCGTACAGGGTATAGTATAAGCACGCGCATGTTAAAACAAATACATTATTTACATGAAACTCATATTTCGTCGAAGAAATACTCGCTTACCAGAAAGCTTCATTTGTTTAGATAGTATGCGTACAATATTGTTTTGTGTTGTCTATATGGTTTCATTACGAAACATAACATATATAGTTTTTTCTTTACATTTTTTATTGTGTCATACGCAATTATTAGTTTATTTATTCCATTGTTGATGTCTATTACATGTTTGCATTTGACATTATGTAATATGTATTAATCGATTGTTGTAAAAAAAGTCATTACGTTTGTTGCATATATCTTTCTTTGAGTTAGAAAAAAGCAATGCATCATTGCGTAAACTATTAGTAAATTGTTTCGTTCTGTACATTTGTCATTTACATTTGTCAGGTAAATTAATCACGGTGAACTGTGCTTATTTATAATTCGGTCATGTAGATACATCCTGTTATTTGTTCTGTATATCCGTAATTTGTATTGATTTAGTTGTTCTGCGCTTTCTTAGTTTTCAAGTGTTTAAAACATCCATGGAACCAACTGTGAACATTACAACTTTGTAAATGCGCAAACCATGACAAAATATAATAACAGAAGGGCATATACAATATGTTATCATGGAAACGAATTTACTTGCCATAGTCAATCTCTAAAATTATCAGGTACACATACTCAAGGTTTACTTGCGGAACAGTTAAGACCATGTCCGCGTTTAAGATCGGGTTAAGCCCCTGAGTTGCACGGTGTTCATATTCTTTTTGATACGATTACCCTGGAATATTAGTTTTCACTAATTGGTCTGACTGATAAACGCCCACCGTATTGATGTTTTTCTAGGAGTAGTTTTTCATTGTACTATACTAAAACTATGCTTACATACGTCATTTCCGATGTTAGTTCGGTTTCTCATTATTGTGTTTATGTCATTTTATTTACGCCTTCTATGTGTAATCAGACAAGCTTTATGACTATGCGGCGCGGAACAAATGTATGCACCTTCTAACAATCGAAAAGGTTATTTTACACCGCTGTGTTTTTGTCTCATTCATTTTGCTTCAAGATTAATTAGAATTAGATGAATTAATAAATGCGTGTGTCTAGACACTTAAGATTTAACATTTGTGCTACTTAACAAAACTTAAATTGTCAATTTTTATAACGCCCTAAATTAAAGTTTCAAGCAACAGTGTAATTTTCTGGGATTTTGATGGAGCAATATAACTGAAGAGCCTGTGTTTCCATTACTACCAGGATCCGAGCTGTTAAGTCAACGATCATAGATAAGTAGATAGCATAATTTCATCATCAATTCTGCTTGGTCAATATTCTACTGAAAATGTATAAACGATGCATAGCCTAAGTATTTTTGTAGTCTAAATAACATTTCAGAATCTTCAGAGTTTGCAGTAAAAAAGGTATTGTTTGTGCAATCATGTTTTTGCATTTAAACAGATTTGAATCACGCTTTATTATAACGGTATGACATGGTATTATAGATGTTTTAACAAATTTCCCAACTTCAGAAATAAAACAAACTGCACTCAATTAATTATTAAAATTGTCTCTTTGTTTCAGTAAATATGCATACTATATAGGGTAATTGGGTTAAAACAAACAGTAAATATGTTAATATAGGAGTCATATTCATGTCTAGTTTTGTCTAGAAATATTGTCTTCTGTAATTGAGTTTCTGTAGTTCTTTTTTAGTAGATTAATGCCGCCAAGTGTTTATTATAATGTCACGGCTCACGATTAGGGGATATCCAGTGTTCTCTTGTTAAACAAAATTAAAATGTACATATAAGCGGTTTCAACCTTTGCCATGACAACCATCTATAGCAACACATTTGCAATCTGCAAATCTAACAAACTACCAATTGTAGAAATTAATCTTTGTTCGCGCACGAATAAAACGTATCCACATTCCACATTATGAAAACAACATCTCAAAACCGATACCAACATGCACGTTTTGTCAGCATATAGTTTGATATCGAATACATAACTGTATAGCCTTCCTTTTTTTGACAGACTGCATTAAAATACAAAGCCGGATTATCTGCAAACACGGTCATGACATTATTGAAATTTCTGAGAACAAAGCTTTATGTAGGGTTCGACAAACATGCTTATCACATTTTAGTTTATCGTTTGATACTGTACATTCGCACTCGTACATTACTAGCCATATTTGTTAAGTTGTTATGTATGCTTCATACTCATAATCAAACTAGTGTGTTATTACGCAATGGCAGTTTTTGAAGGATGTAGCAGAAGTGAAATATATTTTCGCAGCACTATTAGCTCTAGACAAAAACGAACCTCCACTATTAAAGCATTTGTACACTTTCGTACATAGAATACGATAAAGTCATCTTTGACCTTTTACCTGACAGCATATATATATATATATATATATATATATATATATATATATATATATATATATATATATATATATATATTCACACATATGGCCAGTTACGGGGTCTCTGATTTAGAAATAGGTTATGGGGTTCCCACTTTAAATACATGTATCTCCATACCCTTTTTTATCCGATATAAACACGAATTAAGGTATATAGGGGTACCTACTATATTATTGTATATAAATACGTCATTTATTTAACGTCTTATACAAGGAAATATATAGCGAACTTATTTGCGAGGTATATACAATTTCAATTTCAGACGTGATTGTGGTTTTCGATTTAAGACCTTATTGTGAGATTTGATTGCATTACCTCCCCTACACCCCCCTCATAGTAATTAAAGGAGCCTAGAATGCGGGGTTGTATATAGACCCCGTTTTTTATATTGACCTCGTAAGTACAGTCTGAAAACTACCGAGACCGCGTAACTGGCACTATATATTGGTATATATATATATATATATATATATATATATATATATATATATATATATATATATATATAAATATATATATATACATACATATGCAAAGTAAACAAAACAGATAATGATAATAATACATACATACATACATACATGTATGAATGATTGAATGCCGAAATGACACGATGTATTGTTTGAAGGAATTGTGTATTAATATGATTTGGAACTATACTGACAGATTTTATTCCTTCAGTATTAGTATTATTTGTTTAAAAGAACGTACAAATCATGGTTTGGTCGATAAAACATAAGCACTCTACGAAACAAAATCAGAATTGATTAATTTATAAAAGTAATTTAAGAAAAATAGCAAATAGTGCAATGGCGGCGGTTGTCGTATTTGTTCTCACGTAAACGGTAACCTATTTCTTATGCATGTACCTAATGACAAAACATACTAAACGACCCCTATTCAGGCAAATTAACCATAGAAGATTTACGGTTGCCTATTAATTATTATGTATGTCATGCAAAACAATATTAAAAGATATCTTGGCTTATATTACTGTTATATTGATTTAAATTACGAACCAATTTGCTTACTCGTTATATGTTATTAATATGTAAAACCGATATTGTGTAAATCATCTTTACAACTACATCCTTTTTTATGCGAGTTCATTTTGATGCATAAGCAGCATCTTATAATGTAAATGGTAATATTAACCAGCTAGATAATATCAAGTCAATGCGCATTTTACTTATAATTATCATAAATTAACGAATCAATGAAAGCCATATATTTTGTTTAAAAGAAATAAGCATTAAACGGTGTAAGAACAAATCATATATTACATCGAATTAACATTGTGTTAGAAACAACTCGTTATGCAGGAAGCAACGTTTAAATCATGTAATCTTTAATAGTGTATTAACTCAAGCATTTTCATTGCGTTTGGTCGTTGGAAGCAACTATAAAGATGTCACTTGAAACGCGCGAGGAATATGTTTGCGATGACAAAGAAAATCAATGGACTAATTCCGCAAATTATACATGGGACATTATATAAATATTACATGGCTGACATGGTGACAGTAAATTTGTCAACTTGAGGAAATACTGTCAACCGAGGCGAAGCCAAGGTTGACAGTATTTTTCCGAAAGTTGACAAATTTACTGTCACCCTGTCAGACATGTAATATTTATTTTATTATACCGAATAAACTATTCCAACATGAACAATTTATATGAACCATGAACAATTTTTATATTCAATAATTGAGTTTAATTTCAGCAATGAACAACCATTAATATGTTGAGTGGTTCAGATTTACGGGCAGAGCAAAATGAACTTCGCTTTATTCGGCACCGACCTAGTAATCAATTTATCCCATCAATTTTGTTAATTCGTCAATTATTTCTTTGAAAATATATTACAGAACCAGCTTTCCGTATTTTATTTTCATCACTTGATTACGAAATTTATGACGTACTTGTGTGACGTCATTTCGGTGACGAAACATTTTGGGACAACAATATGGACGTGGTGGTTTTTTTAACAGTAAAATATTTGTTTAAAGCATCGAACGAATCCAAAACGTATTTCGGATTGTGTATTTGTCATGCATAACACCTTAAGAACACACACTGGAAATGTAAATCGTTGTAACTTTATTGTTATTAGCATTGGAATAAAGTTGCCTTTGAGGTAAGCGTGTCGTTTATACTAAATTGACTCCTTTTGACTGACTTTTTGACTTCTGTCAAAACTTAAATAATGGCATTAATCTATTCTACCGCACAGTTTCAGCTGCAATCGATATTTTAATTATCCAAATACAACGGACACGCACAACTGCGTACTGCGCATGCGCGAATGGGACAGTATAATTTTTTAACATTCCGCACGTGATTGCTAAGGCAGCGGGATACAGTATTTTTTGTCAGTAATTTTTTTCCCGCTGATGGCACGTGATTGCTATGGCAGCGGGATACAGTATATTTTGGACAGTGAATTTAATCCCGCTGGGTCTGACAGTATTACTATGTCACGATGGCCTATGGGAGTTAAGCATTGTGAATAAAAGTGAGGTATAATAATACTAAATGCATCAGATCAACAATCGGTGATCGCAGAAAAAAGAGGCAATTATTTTTGAAACATCATGAACTTATACCAACAAATATGTTTATGTATAAAAGTGGTCACCTAAAAATCCAAACTAAATGTTCCTTCATGGTACAGGCACATTAATATTTGTGTTTGGTAGTTTGTGCACATAAGCTATTTAAGATTATAATACGTTGAATTTGATATACTTCTTTAAACTAGTAATAAAATAATAGTTTAACTTAACACTTAAATAATCAAATACATATAGAGCGAAACGTTAGCTGCAGCAAAAGGAGAGAAACCTTAAAATAACATGTATTTCTTTTTAGGCAAACACACATGTAATAGACATGACAACCGAAATATAAACGCAAATGTCCCTCATTGCATCTGACATGTAATTTAATATCAAATTCTCAACAAGGAAATTTATTTTAATTTCAATTAAAGTAATTAATGATTAGATGCAGACCTGAGCACCATAATGTATACTATTTACAGCAGTACAAAATGAACTGACCTGTTTGAATAACTGTACTTTTTCTTTGACGAAAAAGCTTTAGATAAATTACATATTAAGAACATAAAGGTATCGTCATAAACTTTACGGGAGATGCTGCAACGAAAATTGTAAAAATATCAATTGCCCTAGGTTCACTTATCTATGTACACTTCGACAGAAATGCTGATCAAGCCAATGTAATCTAGTTAAAATGATAGGCGTCATTTGAACAAAATGCACGATCTTTACATGGTTCAGTTGATGCTGAACAACTTATTTCTTGCATCATTTTTAATTAAAGTATTTTAACCCGTATTTTCATAAATATAGTCTTTATTAAAACGAATCACATTGAATATCGGAAAACAATGCATAATTGGGATTTGTGATTCTTTTCGCAGTTTTATAAGAATTACTAATTGTGTTAGAACAGCTTCCTGTTGTGTCATTTGCATCAATAAAGTATTCGTTGTTATGTCCCCCACTATAGAAGTGATGGACATATTGTTTTTGCCCTGTCTGTTGGTTGATTAGTCTGTTGGTTGGTTTGCGCCAACTTTAACATTTTGCAACAACTTTTGCTATATTGAATATAGCAACTTGATATTTGGAATGCATGTGTATCTCATGGAGCTGCACATTTTGAGTGGTGAAAGGTCAAGGTCATCCTTCAAGGTCAGAGGTCAAATATATGTGGCCAAAATCGCTCATTTTATGAATTTTTTTTCAATATTGAAGATAGCAACTTGATATTTGGCATGCATGTGTATCTCATGGAGCTGCACATTTTGAGTGGTGAAAAGTCAAGGTCAATGTCATTCTTCAAGGTCAGAGGTCAAATATATGTGGCCCAAATCGCTTATTTTATGAATACTTTTGCAATATTGAAGATAGCAACTTGATATTTGGCATGCATGTGTAACTTATAGAGCTGCACATTTTGAGTGGTGGAAAGTCAAGGTCAAGGTCATCCTTCAAGGTCAGAGGTCAAATATATGTGGCCCAAATCGCTTATTTTATGAATACTTTTGCAATATTGAAGATAGCAACTTGATATTTTGCATGCATGTGTATCTCATGGAGCTGCACATTTTGAGTGGTGAAAGGTCAATGTCAAGGTCATCCTTCTAGGTAAAATATATGGGTCAAAATTGCTCATGTAATGTAACTTCTGCAATATTGAAGCTAGCAATTTTATATTTGACATGTATGTGTATCTCATGGAGCTGCACATTTTGAGTGGTGAAGGGTCACGGTCAAGGTCATCCTTCAAGGTCAAACTTCATATAGGGGGACATTGTGTTTCACAAACACATCTTGTTTACTTGTACAGCTTAAATATGATCTTTGACATGTGTTCGTCCTTTTTATTGTGATTATATTGAGCAACGTCTGAATAACAAATGTGTACTGGTGTCGCATTGCGTATCAATATCGTGCTGATTCTTACATATCATACCCGGTGATAGACTTTAATTTTGCATTTACTATGACACCAAAATTCAATTAATTGATCTAAAAGAAAACGGTCAATACAATTATGATGACCGACAGTTAAACGTAATCGTGCACGTGAATACCATTTACTTGCTACTAGCATAAGGTAAAAACGAGGCCAACCTATTATGGCCCTATTCCACTACGAAAACAAGCCCACGATTTGCTACGATTTATCAACTTTATTGAATCGGGAAGACTCGTGACAGTCTACGATTCAGTAACGACGGTGGTACGATTGAGTTATGACGAATCGTGGGGTTCGGTTGAAGTCTTGCGAATAGAGTCGCAACTTCACATCAATGTGTAAGAATCTACTGAAGTATCTATTGCGCCTGTACTACGAAAGATACAGTTCGGTCACGACTAAGCTAGGACCTCACCGAACGCACCCATGAATTAGGCGCCAAAATCTATAGATATTGATCTAAATCGCGAGAATCTTAGCTTGTTCGCAAATCACTTGGGGTGAACTCGTGAGAGTCTTGATGTAAATCGCGAGAATCATAGCGGGCTCGCAACTAACTAAAGGTGAACTCATGAGAGTCTTGACAAAGTCGTAGCTGATTCGTAGACAGATCACGTGATCACCGATTTCCCGATTGAGTCACGAATTATCTACGATTCCATTACGACGCCCAAGAACGCACTACGATGCAGTTACGAGTCAACTGCGATTCAATTCAGTCTTCGAGGTCCTGGCCAAATTTTAAACACTTTAAATCTGGCCACGATTTTTTTGGAGCTCACAAGATGCAGGAATCACTAACGACCGGCCCACGACTAGCTACGAATAAGTTAGTACTTTCGCCGATTGAGCTACAAAATGCCCGGCCTTAAATTATTGGAAATCGGAACAAATCTCGTAGAATCGGGTCGTAGTGGAATACTCCTATTACAGAGGCCGCACTGTCTATTTAAATTAGCAATTGTTTCATTCTTAAAAACGACATCCCTCCTAGCGTTTTTTTTAATTATTTAATGACGACCTTTTTTTTCATTTTTCATATATTATTTCTGACAAGATATATTACTAATATTTTTTAATCAAATAAAAATAACTTTATCGCCATTGATGTAAACCTAGTTGCTTGTCGAATTCCGGGCAAGGTGCACTGTACTCTTTCGTATCCTGAACGCGAACATTTAACACCCAAACATGAGTCAAGTAAATCAATATTATAAGTATTCTGATTTGTGTTAGATGTGTTGTTTGTGTTTGGGTAAGTAGTTGCGCTCCACATAATACAGCTTAAAGCTGTTACTTGAATTAAACGTGAATTCAAATGCAAAAGCGTTCTCTATAAATGATACATGCAAATGCGATGTGTAATAAAACATACACAGACGGGAAAGTATACGAGCCGCGTTCTGAGAAAACTGGACTTAATGCATGTGCGTAAAGTGTCGTCGCAGATTAGCCTGTGTAGTGTGCAAAGGCTAATTCGGGACGACACTTTCCTATTTTATGGTATTTGTTTTAGTTTCAAGAAAGTCCCTTCTTACCGTAAATAAAGTTTATGCGGAAAGTGTCGTCCCTGATTAGCCTGTGCGGACTAATCGGGGATGACACTTTACGCACATGCTTTAAGCTCAGTTTTCTCAGAACAAGGCCCATTTTTAACAAAATAGGTAAAGTGCAAGCAACTTGATGAATATGAAAAAGCGCAAAACCTTATTGGCATCGATTGTTAAAAACGTTTATTTTGATACACAAATGGCATCGATAACGGAATGTTTGAAACACTAAAGCATATTAAGGCTCGTGTATTTAAATATGTATTTACTGAACCAAACAGGCTCAAAGAAATGTGTATACGAATGCTGACATACAGTGAACATTTATAATTTTTTGAATATGTAAATAAGCTGTTTTACACATTATTTTGTAAAAGTGGTATGAACGTCAATTTAGATTATCTAATCGAATGATATGCACACGAATGGTCGTCACGACGTGAAGAAATAACGATATTTAGTGTTTGAACATACCGGCTGATACGGTTCTCACCAAGTCCAGAATAGTTACTGGTCTTCATTACTAATGCATTCCAAATGCGAAACGCTATTTAAAGCTGCATATTTAAAGAGGAATATCAAACTATACACCCCAATTGATTTGCCATAACCTATCCAGGAATGAAACCAAAGCACAGCTAGATCGATGGAATTACTGGAAAAATATTAGCACAAAAGATTGAATAGGAAGACAAAGTAACGCATGTTTGTCTCTTGAATTATTGAATAGGACTTGCATATACTTCGACGTTTAACCGACCCACAATTATGCATGACCAGTTATAATAACAAAATATATAGCCATGCATGTGCATGCCGATTGATTCTGTGATAAATGTGTTTATTTAATATAGACGAGTCACATGGTGATTAATCTATATAAATTTTGCGAGAAAGTAAACGTCATAAGGCGTCTCCTATATCAAACATAATGTTCCATTTGTGTTCATGGCTGATCAGGTTTCATTATTCGCTGTTCGATGCTTATGAATTTTTCGGTAATGGTTATATACAAAATATGAAAACAGTGAGGTATTGCACAACATAACATATATTTAGTGCTAGGCCGTGTCTTGCCGTAGCGATCACATGAGTCTCAATACTTTATGTGGTATTGTAAATGCAGATACTTAATACATACAAATGCCATTATAACATGTTGTTTGTTGTTTATTTCATATCCGATCCAGAGGGCAAATACCAGCCAAAGTGGACAACAGTATGCATACAGTGTTAACAAATTTGCAATATATAAGGATATCAACGTATAATATAATAAAACATTGTCTATTTTGTCATGCAATGGAGAAGTAAGCAATCTGACCTATGCTTATCCTGACCTGAAGGTTATCTTTGTGTTACAGAATCCAGCAAACAAAAAAGCTTTCTTAAATGGGTTTAATATGCTATACGCAATTTTATGATTATGATTGAGAAGTGGTAAAATCATTGAATTGTATTTGTGGAGAGGTTACATTGACAAACCGATTTTTGTGTGGCAAACTATGCAGATGTATGATCCACTTCGTATCGCGAACATGACATTGTGTTGTTCGAAGAAGATCTTTTTAAAATACGATAATATGCTTTTATGGAAACTTTTTACACCGTCCCAAATCGACTCCTGAAGTACATGAAACGACTGAAAACGGTATTCACCATTACCATAATGTAGACCTTTTCTTCTCATCTTAGCAATTAAGGGTCAGAATAATTTTTCGGTTCGCATTTTCTTAAAGTGTACGCACATCGTTGGCTTAATCAATAATGATTTAAATATTTCATACCTATTTGGTCGTTGCAATGGTGATGTAACCATGGCAATACGACGATTTGCTGGATGTCTATTAAAATTAATGATATTTTATAGAGAGAAAATATTTTTTGTCGTATGCAAATAGTTAAAATATTGTATGGACTACCAATGTACATCATTTTCGGTAACTGATGTTGACGGTCATATCGTTTTGATAAAACATAGTCGCTGATAAATTAGCAATATAAATACATTTTAGTATGAAAATGTGTTTGTTTATTAATCAGCAACAGTTTTTTTCTGTATAAACTCATGGTAAATGTAGACTCGATACATAACAAAAAGTATCCCTTGATTATCAAGTATAATATTTAATCTTTAAGGCCATGTTCTATGCAAAATTAACTCTATTTAAACGTTGACCATATATTATTTGTTCCATTTTTAAAAGTTCTTCACAAAATTAACTACATTTATACATTCACCTTGTATTGAGCCATCCTTATAAGACGAGACAATCGCACGTTTTGGTTTGCGTGTTCGTATTATATTGCTTTAAGGAAATAACACATACATTAATAAACACAATCATTATTGAAAATAACGTTTGTTAATAGATTTTTAACGACCGACGCGTAAGCAAAGACAGACGGTTAGAAAATAGAAAAAAATGTACGTTTTTGTTTATAAAGTACTAACGGTTGAAGTAACAAATGTATTGGGGTAAGAATAAAAAAGGTTTAATTTTTAAGACTGAACTATGCAGTATATATGCAAATGTAAATAGGTAATGTACATATGACGATATTATTATTGTTATGAGTTTATATTGCATTATATTTAAGGCATATACAAACATAAAGAATACATATCAAATGAACAATCTAAGAAAATGATGGCTTGATACTAACATGACTGCATGTAGAATATGTGGTTGTTAGTCGATGACGTAAACAACTGTGCAGCCCTTCTTTAAAATACACACAATACGCGTGTTCATGTAATCTGAACCACTGTGCTATTGGTTCCCGCGTGTTCTCAAGCAGTTCATACCAATGACCGCGACCAATGCCAGTTAAGGGGGGGGGGGGAGTCATACGAGATAAAACCCCATTATCTCATTCCAACCGATCCTGATGCAAACACACTTTTAAATGACAAAATTTGACACTTCATTTAAAAACGTGAGTGTTCTTTAAAAACACAATTAATTATACTTATTATTTTCTTTGGACAAGGACACTATTCATTCTGAACAGTGAATATCGCCGTTAAAGCGTTTGACAATTATATAATAGAAAGTTATATACTGAAATTTAAGATTTTAAACCATAACTATTACGAAAAGCCCATGCATCATGTAATACTGATATGATATACGCAAATCACATCTTTTGTTAAAGGATAAACACATACAATTTTAAATACTTATGAGAATGTATTTATGTGTTTACATAGAATTGTTTTCAATAAGGTATCTCGTGTTTGTATAAAACATCGTTATTAAATTATGAGTCAAAAATTGTATTTTGAATATTATTGCCTGAATGTGTTAACTTAATTGGAAGGGTAACATTTAATTTTCTAATTGTGATAAAAAGAACTAAGCAGTCTTGCCCATTTAGCGAGATGTGCCTAATTTGTTTACACATTGTCATTGGTGAAGTATGTTTCGGCAACCAGACTGATACCTTATGGTACATTAACAGTAACAATGATTTCTCCGATAAGATCGTAGCATAAAAATCGATCGAAGTCGAAGAAACTAAACTGCAAGATTCGTCGCTGTAGTTCTGTAAAAGCAACTGTGAATGAGTATGTCTCGTGAAAATCCGGAATAAAGATTTTCCGGTGCACCTTTGCTTTAGATGCATGCCTGTGGTCCGGCAGAAGATACGTTTTGATATACGGATCAGACGTCCCTGAAAAGTCTTTCGGCGGGGTATTGCATTGTTTTTCGAAGTTTTAGAAGTTCTTCGTCGAAGTCATTTTTCAAACTATAATGCAGTTTTCCGAAAATGGAAAGATCAGATTTAACCGAGTCGATAGATGCCTGTTTGTACATTTCGGGTTTGAATTCTCCATGACTCGGTTATTCGGTATGTTTGGGCTTTGTACAAATAATTATATTTTAGACTATTACATTTGATGCGGCATGTGCCGGTGAACAAGCATATGACGCTGTGACATGTTAGGCATTTTAGACTGTCGTAAAACTTTGAAGAAAGGTTTCGCCTAATATATATCGTTCTGACGTAGGATCGTCGGAGTCAAGGTATGGTTTTACAATATCTGGCGTGCTTTTGATAATTTTTAGGTCCAAATCTAATTTAAGGTCTGGCGAGCTGTCACCTATGTAAGTCTTTTTCCGGATGACTTGGTGCTACAAACGTCATCTACCTTTCAACCAGGCGTCAATTAGACATACAGGACAAATATATGAATGCTATAACAGAGAGACTGCGTGAAAGAAACCACAACAGTTCTACCGGTTCTACAGTTATACATTTTTGTCATCTCAACGAAATCATATTAGTGACATCAACTACGCAAAGTATGGTGGTCTTCTAAAAATAATTACGTGCACGAATCATCTCCTATTATCACAGACTTTGAAGATCTTTTTTATTTCGATGTGATATTACATTTGCATGTCGGTATATACAACACATCACATAGATATTCGCATTTGGTCACTCAGGATATAACAATATAATCTAACAAAACAATCAACGAATATAATATGTAATTATTACTCTTTTTTGACGTTTTGTCTGAGAGTTCCAAGTTATGTATATTAAATCATGAAAGTTGTGGTTTTTTTTGGTTGTAGGAAAAGTGAGAGTTATATTTGCATCGAAGGTATGTACCATTCTGACACTAAACTTCGCGTGTTCACAAGCAATTATTGTTATAATGTGCAACACAATTTTGGCAGCGCTTCTGTGTTTGTTACAAAACAAAGTGTGACATAGAGGATATTTGTTCATATCAGTGTAAGATCGTTTGTTATTTCACGAGTGATCATGGAAAATATATTTTGACGAATGGCGCAGCCACGAGTGAAACTATTATTTTTCTATGATCACACGTGAAAAAAAACGATCTTACACTGAAATGAACACATTATCTGTATCTTTTTTGCCCCTTTTTTCAGGAAAATAATTAACAGCTCTTTCCCCTTCGCTGAAAGGTTAACCTTTCTCCCATGTCGTGCCTCAATACATTTCAAAGCACAAAATGACGTCATTAATGTGACAAATGACGCCATTATACCAGCGAAATTCTCCAGTTAAACTCTTTTAAAATGAAAATAAACGGTGAAAATGCATTAATTTTTTTCTATTGGATTCGGTGGAATGTCGATTTTAATTCTCTCGTGACCACATAAAATATATATAATTATTTATGATAATATATAATAGAAAAAAGGAGTTCAGAAAATTTGTTATTTTCACCGGTGAAAAGAACACTTTGTTTATTTTCACTGCTGTTATTTCCTTTCAGAAATGTCTTAATTTATCATTAGGTATAAATTGTCAATTTACAACAATGAACATAAAACATTGTGCTTAAATTTACCAATTATAAAAGCATGTAAATGGGTGCGGAAATGACAGATACAGAGAGAACACCAATCTATGCAATGCGCATACATTAAACCTTTGTACCTCACTTTAATTTGTGTTTATGCCCCCGAAGGAGGGCATATAGTGATCGGACTGTCCGGCCGTCTGTCTGTCCGTCCGTGTGTCTGTCTGTCCGTCTGTCCGTCACACTTTGCGTTTAGGTTTCTAAAAATGCTCAAACCTTCTATGTCCCTTGAGATATAACCTTCATATTTGGTATACATGTGTATATGGACAAGGCCTTTTCAAAAATGAAGACCCATGTGACCTTGACGTTGAACTTAGGGTCCGCGTATAGATTTCGAAAGCTGTGCTTAGGTTTCGAAAAATGCTCATAACTTCTATGTCCCTTGAGATATCACCTTCATATTTGGTATGCATGTGTATATGTACAATGCCTTTCTATACGCACACAAATTTTGACCCCTGTTACCTTGATGTTGAACTTAGGGTCCGCGTTTAGGTTTCGAAATCTGCGTTTAGGTTTCGAAAAATGCTCATACCTTCTATGTCCATTGAGATATAACCTTCATATTTGGTATGCATGTGTATATGGACAAGGACTTTCCATACGCACAATTTTCTAATTGTGATAAAAAGAACTAAGCAGTCTTGCCCATTTAGCGAGATGTGCCTAATTTGTTTACACATTGTCATTGGTGAAGTATGTTTCGGCAACCAGACTGATACCTTATGGTACACTAGCAGTAACAATGATTTCTCCGATAAGATCGTAGCATAAAAATCGATCGAAGTCGAAGAAACTAAACTGCAAGATTCGTCGCTGTAGTTCTGTAAAAGCAACTGTGAATGAGTATGTCTCGTGAAAATCCGGAATAAAGATTTTCCGGTGCACCTTTGCTTTAGATGCATGCCTGTGGTCCGGCAGAAGATACGTTTTGATATACGGATCAGACGTCCCTGAAAAGTCTTTCGGCGGGAGATTGCATTGTTTTTCGAAGTTTTAGAAGTTCTTCGTCGAAGTCATATTTCAAACTATAATGCAGTTTTCCGAAAATGGAAAGATCAGATTTAACCGAGTCGATAGATGCCTGTTTGTACATTTCGGGTTTGAATTCTCCATGACTCGGTTATTCGGTATGTTTGGGCTTTGTACCAATATTTATATTTTAGACTATTACATTTGATGCGGCATGTGCCGGTGAACAAGCATATGACGCTGTGACATGTTAGGCATTTTAGACTGTCGTAAAACTTTGAAGAAAGGTTTCGCCTAATATATATCGTTCTGACGTAGGATCGTCGGAGTCAAGGTATGGTTTTACAATATCTGGCGTGCTTTTGATAATTTTTAGGTCCAAATCTAATTTAAGGTCTGGCGAGCTGTCACCTATGTAAGTCTTTTTCCGGATGACTTGGTGCTACAAACGTCATCTACCTTTCATCCAGGCGTCAATTAGACATACAGGACAAATATATGAATGCTATAACAGAGAGACTGCGTGAAAGAAACCACAACAGTTCTACCGGTTCTACAGTTATACATTTTTGTCATCTCAACGAAATCATATTAGTGACATCAACTACGCAAAGTATGGTGGTCTTCTAAAAATAATTACGTGCACGAATCATCTCCTATAATCACAGACTTTGAAGATCTTTTTTATTTCGATGTGATATTACATTTGCATGTCGGTATATACAACACATCACATAGATATTCGCATTTGGTCACTCAGGATATAACAATATAATCTAACAAAACAATCAACGAATATAATATGTAATTATTACTCTTTTTTGACGTTTTGTCTGAGTGTTCCAAGTTATGTATATTAAATCATGAAAGTTGTGTTTTTTTTGGTTGTAGGAAAAGTGAGAGTTATATTTGCATCGAAGGTATGTACCATTCTGACACTAAACTTCGCGTGTTCACAAGCAATTATTGTTATAATGTGCAACACAATTTTGGCAGCGCTTCTGTGTTTGTTACAAAACAAAGTGTGACATAGAGGATATTTGTTCATATCAGTGTAAGATCGTTTGTTATTTCACGAGTGATCATGGAAAATATATTTTAACGAATGGCGCAGCCACGAGTGAAACTATTATTTTTCTACGATCACACGTGAAAAAAAACGATCTTACACTGAAATGAACACATTTTCTGTATCTTTTTTGCCCCTTTTTTCAGGAAAATAATTAACAGCTCTTTCCCCTTCGCTGAAAGGTTAACCTTTCTCCCATGTCGTGCCTCAATACATTTCAAAGCACAAAATGACGTCATTAATGTGACAAATGTCGCCATTATACCAGCGAAATTCTCCAGTTAAACTCTTTTAAAATGAAAATAAACGGTGAAAATGCATTAATTTTTTTCTATTGGATTCGGTGGAATGTCGATTTTAATTCTCTCGTGACCACAGAAAATATATATAATTATTTATGATAATATATAATAGAAAAAAGGAGTTCAGAAAATGTGTTATTTTCACCGGTGAAAAGAACACTTTGTTTATTTTCACTGCTGTTATTTCCTTTCAGAAATGTCTTAATTTATCATTAGGTATAAATTGTCAATTTACAACAATGAACATAAAACATTGTGTTTAAATTTACCAATTATAAAAGCATGTAAATGGGTGCGGAAATGACAGATACAGAGAGAACACCAATCTATGCAATGCGCATACATTAAACCTTTGTACCTCACTTTAATTTGTGTTTATGCCCCCGAAGGAGGGCATATAGTGATCGGACTGTCCGGCCGTCTGTCTGTCCGTCCGTGTGTCTGTCTGTCCGTCTGTCCGTCACACTTTGCGTTTAGGTTTCTAAAAATGCTCAAACCTCCTATGTCCCTTGAGATATAACCTTCATATTTGGTATACATGTGTATATGGACAAGGCCTTTCCAAAAATGATGACCCATGTGACCTTGACGTTGAACTTAGGGTCCGCGTATAGATTTCGAAAGCTGTGCTTAGGTTTCGAAAAATGCTCATAACTTCTATGTCCCTTGAGATATCACCTTCATATTTGGTATGCATGTGTATATGTACAAGGCCTTTCTATACGCACACAAATTTTGACCCCTGTTACCTTGATGTTGAACTTAGGGTCCGCGTTTAGGTTTCGAAATCTGCGTTTAGGTTTCGAAAAATGCTCATACCTTCTATGTCCATTGAGATATAACCTTCATATTTGGTATGCATGTGTTTATGGACAAGGACTTTCCATACGCACACAAATTTTGACCCCTGTGACCTTGACCTTGAACTAAGGTTCTGCGTTAAGGTTTCAAAATATGCGTTTAGGTTTCGAAAAGTGCTCATAACTTCTATGGCCCTTGAGATATAACCTTCATATTTGGTATGGATGTGTATAAAGACAAGACTTTTCCATACGAAAACACATTTTGACCCTGTGACCTTGACCTTAAACTTCGTTTAGATTTCGAAATCTGCGTTAAGGTTTCGAAAAATGCTCATAACTTCTATGTCCCTTGAGATATAACCTTCACATTTGGTACACATGTTTATATGGACAAGGCCTTTCCATACGCACACAAATTTTGACCCCTGTGACATTGACCTTGAAGTTAGGGTCCGCTTCTGGGTTTCGAAATCTGCGTTATAGCTATATATATATTACATCGAAAGGTTGTCCATACACGTTTCGAAAATACAAGCTATATAGAAGTCGTTAAGTGGGCGAGTGTTTATATTATTTCTTCAAACATGAACTGAATAGCAATATTGCTCATTAAAGTATGAATTCTGGAGAGTTTGATATTTATCTCCCGTAATGCAAAATCAGATACAATGACTTGATGTTATGCCACAAGGCCCACTGTCAGAAAGGAAATGTTACCGGCATACAGTTTATGCCAGTTGTAATGAACTTGTTCACCGATCTAGAACTGTTAATTGTACAACACAATGAAAAATACGACTAATGGCATTGGCCGATATTGAAAATAAAATACATTTTTGTGAATGAAACGACTGAATAATTGTGAGTGTTTCATAGTTGTCAGTATTGTGTATGTCAAAACGGCGATCAAAATTCTCATATAAAGTATACAATACACTTAACACTGTTATAGCTCCGTTAACTAAATGCTTAAGATGAATACGTTTTAATATAAGAGTCGGTCAATCGCCCTCAGGTGAGGAAAAAATTCACCTTATTCTTGAATGTCTATCATCGTTTTGTAACGGATCGCTTAAGTTCGGAATTTTGCATTTATCAAGTTAAAACAATAAATGAAATATTAAATAATTCCTAATATGTATCGAAATTATTTTGTACGCGGAAACGTTTAATATGTTATTTTGTTATTTTGAAAAGTTTAAATTATGTCAAATGTTTAGTCACATTTTGCAAATCAATGTTTTGAACGTCCTGTGTAACAGCGTTCAATCTGCAATGCTATGTATATTAGTTTTGTTTACTAAATAGTATTTAGGTATCTTGATCCACACCAAAATTCTTTGTTATATTGCAAAGCGTCGTTTCTTTAGCTGTGATTCTAGTGTAATCACACCTAGATAACCGCTATTACCAGTTGGGTCTTTACCTATTTGGACGAGAACAAAATAATCCTACAATGGTTGAATTGGTTAACAATGCAAGTTGTGAACGTTGTATTATTAACACATGGTTTATGAGAACTTTGTGAAAAATTCTTCCCGCCGAACAAGATTGATCGTTAATTGACTTGTAATTGGCTGGCATTAACTTTGAATATCTGCTTAAATTGCTATTCCTATGATTGCAATCAATATAAATGGGGGGTTCTATAATATACTGAATTCGTAATGTAACAACAACGTCTTTTCAATAACGTTTATTACTGCGATATAATTATTACAGTGTATTTAAAACTTTTGAGCACAAATGCTTACACCAAGTTCAAATAACATAATAGCTGACAGTTATGGCTGTGTGGTGCATAGTTTGGCAGATAAATCTTGTTTTCTTAATAATTTAGTAAAAATACTTTAATGTGAGAACTTCTATATAACTGCTATGAAGAGATACAGCACATTAAAATCTCAAATCGTTGAATAGCCTTCATTGCGTTAAATAAAAAGTAAATACTAAATAGCGTTTTGATGTCAAAGGGTCTATATTTCGTCTGCAAATTAATTAACTCTTGCGCAACAGACGCGCTAAATATGTTTTCACTGTCACTAAAAAAACCCAGTTGTGATATTACGGAAACATTTCGAAAAGTATAATATAACAAAGCATTGTAGGATGTGTGTACTTTGCTTTTACAGGGTTATACTCGTAAGTGGCGTGTCTACAGGAGAAATGTGATTAAATATACTTGTTCTAGCACATTAAGTTAACATCTCTGCAGAGTATTGTCATACAAACTTGCAAATAATGATAACGACATATTTGAACAACTCTTGAACATGGAAATATTCTCTATCGAACAAAGGTTTTCTGTTTATTGATTACAACAAGGTTTTGTATATGCACAAATAGAGCGTCATTGTAAACAGCGCATACATAGATTACAGAAACATGTGCAGTCCTATTTATTGAGTGAGGACATTCATCGAGTATGATTCAGTTAGTTTACATTACGTTCATTGCAGTCATCTAGCTCTGTTTATATTGGTAGTAAGTAAGGAAAAATAATGTATGTTTAATAAAGAAATTCCGCGTAGAAACATTCAAACATGTTGTATACATCGCTTGAAATCGAGTATGTGCTACACAATCAAACTTTTAACAGTTGTTCTTTTATATCATGACATATGGTTCCATTTTGTAAGAACACTCATCGAGTATGATTCAGTTGTTATGCTATGCATTACCTTTTAGAGAAGACGTCTAAAGAGTTATCTTAACATTCAGCGTATCTAAGGCAACGTTCTCTTTGTTGAATGTGGCAATAAAATCCTCAGGATGACCTTTCCAACTAACTTTTAAATTGCTTGATACGAGTATGTACTTCAACAATTCTGCTAATTAGTACATAAGGTCACAAGGACGCACTTTTAACAGAAATATCGTCCCTCTAGCATATAATTACATACGAAGTCCCATTTGTGTGAGAATATTCATCGATCATAATTAGGTTCATATTGTATGAATTACCTTCAATGCAGGCGTATTGAGAGTCCTTTTAATATTGGCAGTACTTAAGTTTTCTGTATTTTTTTCAAACGTCTGCAATTTAAATAGCAGTGTAAAAACTGAGTTTTATATTATCACATAATTTACTAGAAAGGTACTCGCCTTTTATTACGTGCATGTCTGTGATGTAATGTGTGGCCATATAAGTAGATATTTATATGACAGCACACACAAACACATATGATAAATAAGCATGCACACGTTTATGTCAATTGAAAACTCAGTAAACATTGTGAAACAAGTTTTCTATCTACCAATTGCAATTCGTGAACTATTATAGAATGCTATTTCTTGTATATTATCCAGTACGCAGTGCTTATGCGCAAACTCAGTCAATATAGTGGCATTTGTTTGCTAATATAATTAATCGCTATACGTTTACGATTAGATGTGGTGCATGTCCTTATAGGATCTCGTAGCAGTTCTGGTTGACTTCATTTACAAAGTAACACTCAACCGACGTTTCATGCAGAACCTGTTTATCAAAAGAACTCGGACTCAATGTTTACTAACACACACATTTTACTAACTGTATTTGTACTGGTAGAATATAATAGAATATAATACTAACAAAGTGTAAGGTGAAAGTTTATCAATCGAGTTGATTGTGTAAAGTCGTATCGAATGAGAGCTTCAGCAACGTGATACCTGCTTTTAATATTTAATGGGCGATGCAACTTGATACAAATAGCGCGATTCCGTTAATTATTAACTACTGATACAGACCACAAGAGATTATCTTTCAAATGAATTTTCCCTTGGAGTGACAATAATTACCGAAGTTGGTCGATATTTGTTTGTTCACCTGATCACCGAGAAACATTTCAGAAAAATCGTGTAACCATCGCCCATCGCGTTGGGTCAAAACTAAGTTAGCAGGAGTAGTCCACGACGATTGGTGTTGCATAAACTGTAGCAAGCACTCTAGTGAACACTCTTGTGAGCACTTCCAGGCAATCATGAATCGCGTGATTCAGACAAATGAGCTCGAGCTGGTGGACTGCTTAGTCGAATAAGGTTAAACATAACTCAATGTGCATCCATTAGATTTGAGTCATATTTGTTATGTTCCATTAAACACATACAAAAGTCCTAACTTGACATCGCCGAGTGTGTGATTGTCGAATCATTCCATAAGTTCCGTTATGAACATGTTAGTTGATTTATATCAGTAAATTATACATTGTTGATGTATAATGTCATTATTATCTATTTATCCTTGTTCACTATGGATGCTTCAAATATATGTGCTCAATACAAAAATGGCACTTAATTTACAGTTTTGTATTTGGTTAATGGATATAAAATACTGTTATTGTATTTTTCTATGTTTTTGAAAATAATTTGTTACTAACCTTTAGCTTTTCTTAAAATAACATCGCTGGATCTTTATAAAATCTAATATTTTGTTAATGTTATCGAACAAAAAAATATATTTGTAAATGTACTTCTAAAAAGTCATCATACATACGTTAGCACATAACAACGTGCAATGTTCAGTATTATTACCATGCTTTATAGCCCTACGATGTGAATATCATTGTTACCTTTTCAGCGGTGTTGTATTAAGCTCGTTGATACGTTAGAGACAAATACACCCCATATATATGAAGATCTGATCAACTATGTAATGTTTTAGACTCTGTATATAGCTCTAAATTTCGTTTTTGAGCTATTCACTAATACAAGATGCTTACTAGAAGCTCTGACAAAAAGCTGTTCCATGGATATTCCACTCAGGACATTTTATATGACACAATGAATATTTAAATATATTTATATGAAACATGGAAAAAGCATTCATCCGTAATGAATTCGAAACAAAATCAGTTTCAAATGACGTAAAAATAACGTAAAAATAACGTTGTAAACGGTTTACGAAAATTGAAAGCAATAGGATTCTGTTTAAAGTGTGACCTGTAATACATAAACCAGGAAAATAACGGTATATTGCAAATTCAAATAAATGAAAAGAAATAGTCATAAATGACTTTTGTCATGGTACGATCAAAATATATAACTTGAAACTTCAATGCAACTAAAATTATTAATAAATACAATAACATGCCCGCACATCTTGGGCTATTTACATATGGAACACACTCTTATAATATTGATGTAATGGCTGACTGTTACTTTCAATATAAATGATGGGAAATTACATGCATGCTTTATACAACATGCAAACTAATCATAAAGCAACGTTTCCCTAAAAACAGGATTGCAACAAATAAACGATTTTGTTGAACGATGTCACTAATAATTGTTAAGACAGGTAACTGATGTAATGGCGTGAACATGCATTTAACATTAACAAACACATATCGCAATCATTTGAATTGTTGTAAATTAGAATACGTGCCATTTAAAACAATCGCACATCAGGTTGTTTATAATCTATCTGGCACATTTTAAAAGCCTATAAATATTGTTAAATTGATGCCTATTTATGGATGCGGTATCGATTATATTTGAGGCTCATAAAAATTGAATGATGTAGATCTTCTTATCAACGCGGTTGAGTCTACCAAATAATTTAGAGAAAAACCTGAAGAATTAAAAGATAATTATACATTGCTCTGTTATGTCTGCATTCTATTTGTTTAAGGCATATTACATTTGAAACGATGTCAAGTGATCAGACAATATGTTACCGTGCGCGATCAGTTTAAAGTATAAGACGCTCAAGCGAAGACACAACAACTAAACTCACATGCAGGCTTTCGTTCGACGTTCTAATTTCTTATTGTTTCCATGACACTACTTCAGTGATAAGCCGTTCGTCTTTTTGTGGAGTTATTGGAAACAATTT
Source organism: Dreissena polymorpha (assembly GCF_020536995.1). Classification (NCBI taxonomy): domain Eukaryota; kingdom Metazoa; phylum Mollusca; class Bivalvia; order Myida; family Dreissenidae; genus Dreissena; species Dreissena polymorpha. Next base: position 51,729,291 of record NC_068365.1, read on the forward strand.
AAGATAATTTGACATTCATAAGTTATAACTTTTTTACATGATTAAAATAGACCTCCGCGGCATTCCGCAATTTTATTTTCCTAGAGAGGTCAGTCACCCTGAAAGTGTTATCAATACTTCCGAGAAAAGTCTAAATGCTTACGAGATTAAACTTGTTTTGATATGTAAATATATCATCTGAGATTTTTTAAGTTGTCATCTTAGTGTAAATGTAAATTCACCGAATGCAAATACATAATCAGAAAACGTTTCTTTTAAGGTGAAAATAATCGTATATCGCACACCAAACGAATACATATAATAGTTCATACTTGTAAGGATGATTGGTTTAATATTCCTCGGTGGTGTGCAAAATTAATGCTGATACTCAATTTGTGAGTATTTATTTGTGTATTTATTTAGTTCTATGCTTGCATAATAATACCATTTTTAAATATAATATATAGTTTAGTTATTAAAAAAATGTAATTGATGTAGGACTAATCAAATAAGTTGTTTAAATTGATGTAGTATAAACATTACTTTTGCTCTACCAAAACATAATGTGACAAATATAAAACATAGTTACATATACTAAACATATCAACAATCATATCTGATACAAATGGTAAATGCATTTCTCATTGAAACTATAAATTGTGTAGAATTATATGGGTTCAGGAGCACTTAGTTATATGTTGATCATACATATAACCTGGTCAAATGTAAATGTGTTATCACCCATGTGTAAACTTCTTTGGTTTCCAGATATATTGTATCTACTACTTTACACCCTTTATAGCAGGTATACGTTAATACTTTTCACACCTATATCTAGTATACTTGTCGCAATTCCTAGTTAAGACTCGACTTGGTATCTAACATATTCTTGTGTGAACAAAAGGTAAATTATTTGACTGCATTAGTGGTTTTGGTACACACCTGCTAATTGAACTGACTAGTTGTATGAACTGCACTATAATCTCTATACTATATTTACTGTTTGGTGTTCTAACACATCTCCAATATCGTCAATGACAGCTTTCAAATATTGCTCGTAATAGAGACTAATTATTACAATTAAAATATAACTTGCATTAGTTACCAGAAATACAGTCAATACTATGAGCATTAAATAGTCGTTTTAATATTTGTATTTGGTCATTCTCATACTAGTGTTTTATTGGTTTATTCATTTTTAACAGTTTATGATTGGGCTGTGGTTTGATCTATTTAACTCGATTTTTATGTCCATATAAATATAATCACCGGCGACATGTTAGTATTGTAATAGAAGGCAATTTTAGTCACATGTTACGTTTTGTGAGTCTTAATGTTAATAACCAGATTCACATCAGTAACGTCGTTCTGGGGGACTTAAATGTTGATAGGCTCGTGGTTGACTGATTGACTGGTTGACATGTTTTTGTACGCGATTTGTTTTCCTTATGATTACGTAACGAAGGATTCCTGAATGAAACTCCTGATATTCAATTGGGCATGCAATAATAGCAACGCCGATAAGACCATTTATAGAAAATATTGACTATGTTCACATGTGGTTTCATATTAACTTCATATTATTTATTCCGATCACATCTCGAACATAGATATAAAGAATAAATGTAAATATGTGTGTTGAATTGAATTTTAATTGCTTTGTTTATTGTGTGTCTCCATTGATGGTTAAGTCATTTTTTATATATTTCAGTTGACCGCAATTCAACAGTATTTTGCAGAAAATTGGTGTGATAAATAAAAACACTTTCCAAAATCAACAGTCGAACGAATTTAACTTAAGTAATGCATTTTCAAATCAATTGTGTATACCTTATGAATAATACATACGGGTAACACTATGGATGTTATTGTTCCGACGCATTTTTGAAAAAGGAGTTTTGTAGAATTGCAACACTTTACCTTTTTACAGTCGAGACCCAATCGTATACAAATGAAATGCACATTGTTTGAGGGAGAAAAAACATACAACTCTTTCATAAACGTTGAAAACAATAATTAAACGCAAGCTCTAGCGCGCGAGTCTGAATTTATTCACCTCCATCAAACATCGTTTGTTTGGGCTTGCAATTTGGCATAGGTGATTTCATGTGTTATAACATTATGTGTGCTACTAACTGCTGGTCGTATGACGTTGGTCTGAATCGTTTCTTGATGCAAGGAAGTTGAGTTAATACATTGTGCTTTTTAACAAACGCTAACACGTGTTATTCTTGTTTGTTTCATTGAACTAGTATGTGATGTTTTGTATTTAACAACGCCAAAAGATGGTTTTAGATTGTTTGTTTTCATTAATGAATTAATTACATAGTCGATAAATATTTTAACTCAATTTTCTGGACATTATCACTTTGGTCATTCAAGTGTTGAGTCTTGGGAAACTATTAAACGTCATGGAAACATATAATGAATGTCATATATGTCGAGCACGTGTTTGCATGTTTATCTCTATGCGCATGCCCACTGACCGCTACCCGCGGCAATTGCACATGTTATCTGCCAGTCGTAAAATAAACGTCTTAGAAACAGCACGCTTGTGTTCTTGACTTGCTTGTCTATAATTGCCTTAGCATATTTGTGATACTACTAAGACTATGTACATTTGTACGACAGACAAAATATAACTAGTTAAAAAAACATAACATAACATGGTGTCAGAGTAAAACATTGATAACTTTGTAATTTTAATTTGTATAAAACTATCTTGAAAATGGAATTAACTGGAATAAGACATCCGTGTATGAACTGGACTGATTCAAATCTTCTAGAGCAATGGAATAAATTCAATCGTAAAATAAACGTCTTAGAAACAGCACGCTTGTGTTCTTGACTTGCTTGTCTAAATTGCATTATCACATTTGTGATACTACTAAGACTATGTACATTTGTACGACAGACAAAATATAACTAGTTAAAACAACATAACATAACATGGTGTCAGAGTAAAACATTAATAACTTTGAAATTTTACTTTGTATAAAACTATCTTGAAAATGGAATTAACTGGAATAAGACATCCGTGTATGAACTGGACTGATTCAAATCTTCTAGAGCAATGGAATAAATTCAAACGACACGTGGAATTAATGTTCTCCGGACCTCTGAAAGCTAAATGCGAGGAAGAGAAAGTGTCGTACTTATTACTATGGACAGGCTACAAAGGAAGGGATATTCACTCCACGTGGGGTGACATATCTGAAGAAGATTCAAAGAAACTAGACACATATTACACAAGATTGCAAGCTCACGTACAGCTAAAGCTGATCCCGTATTTTCGAGATACAAATTCTACAACGAAATACATGGTGGCGATTCAATCGACGCATTCGCTACTAAACTACGGTTGACAGCAAGAGACTGCAACTTTCGCGACACGGACGAAATGATTCGCGACCGTATTGTGTTTGGCACGAATTCATCGAAGATTCGTGAAAAGCTCATAAACATCGGAGCAGAACTAACTCTCGACAAAGCAATTCAGATTACACAGTCTTTCGAGTACTCGCAGAAGCAGCTTCGGACCATGACTGAACAGGACGTTCATCGTATCCATACAAGGGGAGCAGGAAGTGAAGTGCAACCGCAGCGGCAACATCTACAGCCTGATAGGCGTTCAGGACCAAACACCGCAAGGGTGAAGACGCCGGACATTTCAAACAATCGTGTGACTTTTGTGATAGAAAACATCCAAAGACTTCGAAATGTCCAGCGAAGGGAGTGACATGTCACACTTGTGGCAAAAACAATCATTTCGCAAAAGTGTGCCGGTAGAAAAATGTGCATGAACTGAGTGCAGAAACAAACAGCTTATGTAACGAAACAGACAGTGCATGTTACAATATTGATTGCAACATTGATATGGTAAGCAAGCTTTCTTCTATACCTGATCGTGCGTTTGTTCAATTAAATATCGGCACCTCCCTTGTCCCGATTCAATTTAAAATAGACACAGGTAGTGCGGTCGTAGTTTTACCGCTTAAACATGTTTGCTCTTTAAACCTCAAAACTCCGTTGGAAGCGCCAGATAGCCGATTAACCTCATACTCTGGAAACACTATCCCGGTGAAAGGGATGATCAAAATGACATTGAGATACAAAGATAAGATTACCGAACAAATGTGCTACATTGTGGACGGTAATGCTTCCCCTCTACTGGGCCTCCAAGCTTCTGTTGACCTAGGTCTGATCACACACACGCAGTAGATAATTATACCAAAATGCCCGTTTAGACATGGAATCGGCACTGAAAAAGTACAGTGACCTTTTTCAAGGCGTTGGAACCATTCCTGGTGTTTTCAAATTACACAACAAGCCTGATGACATACCTGTATTTAAACTCCCCTAGACGAGTACCGGAAGCACTTAATGATAAGTTACATAATGAGCTCCAACGCTTAGAGCGCGAAGGCATAATTGCTGAGGTCACCGAACCTACTGACTGGGTTAACTCGATTGTAGTGGTAGAGAAGCAAAAAAACAGGCGATTTGAGAATTTGCCTAGACCCGAAAGCATTAAATGACGCCATACGACGACCACACTACCCAATGCCAACACTAGAAGACGTGACGTCAAAACTGACTGATGCTAAGTTCTTTAGTACACTAGACAAGTTTTATACAAATGCAAAATCGCAGTTTAAGTAGTCACATTCTTTGGTCATGTAATCAGCTCATATGTACTGAAACCCGATCCTTCAAAAATCGAAGCAATCACAAAGCTAGGTATTCCACAGAACAGGACGGAATTGGAAACCCTACTTGGCATGGTCAACTACCTGCAAAAATTTGCACCAAACCTTGCTAAAGTAACGAGTCCCATGAGATCGTAACTTAAGAAAGCCGTTGAATTCATTTGGGATCATGCACAGACGGACGCATTCAATAAAATGAAGCACGTTATTACACAGAGCCTTGTTTTAGCATTCTTTGACCTTAAGAAACTAGTTACACCCGAATGTGATGCCCAAAGCACGGTGTTGGCGCAGCCATATTTCAAGATGGCCGTCCAATAGCCTATGCATCAAAGACATTGACACAGACTGAATCTGGTTATGCAAACATAGAGCTTAAGATGCTGGCTATATTGTTTGGTTGCAAACGCGTCCATCAATATATTTACGGTAGACGTGTGACTGTACACTCAGATCACAAGCCATTATCAGCAATCATGAAAAAGTCACTTTCTGTTGCTCCACCGCGTCTGCAAAGAATGATGTTACAGTTGCAGAAATTCGACCTTGACGTGCAACACGTTAGTGAGAAAGAAGTTCCAATGAGTGGCATACTTTCCAGACAACCAGTCACAGATTCATTTGAATTAGAAGGCCTTGACTTGCACGTACACACTGTTATGCAATCAATTAATGTTATTGACCGACGAATTCAATTTCTAAGCGAAGCAACAAAGAATGACCCTCAGATGCAAACGCTAAAAGCCACTATCTTGGACGGATGGCCAGAAACAAGGTCACAGTGTAACAGGTCAATTCTAGAATTCTGGAACCACAGGGATGAGCTATCCTGTGCTGATGACCTGATTTTAAGGGGTAAAACAATAGTTATACCAGGACCGGTCAGACAGGAAATGATGCAATCAGTTCAGGTATCGAGAAAACAATACTTAGGGAAAAAGGAGCATTGTTTTGGTCCGGCATGGCAAAACAATTAACAGAATTGTAGTATTTGTCAGAAATACAGCCAGTCAAATCAAAAAGAACCACCGATCCCACATGAGGTACCACAGCGACCATGGCAATATGTCTCTACTGACATATTCACGCTTGACAACAAAGGCAACCTGATTACCGTCGACGCATACAGCATTTTTTTCGAAAATGACTATCTACCTGATATGAAAAGTACAACAGTCGTACGATATCTCAAATGCCACTTTGCTTGACATGGTATACCAGACCGACTGATGTCCGACAATGCTGGTCAATACACATCAGATGCAATGAAAAGCTTTGCAAATGTGTGGAATTTTACGCAAGTATTTTCCAGTCCACTACATCCACAGTCGAATAGCCTAGCAGAAAATGCCGTGAAAACACCAAAACGTTTGTTGCAAAAAGCAAACGAAAGCGGACAAGATCCTTATGTGTGCATTCTTGAATACAGAAACACACCACTTTAGTCTGGCTACACCCCTGCACAAATTCTAATGGGCAGACGCACTAAATCTGTAATACCGGTTACCCAAAAACATCTGCGCCCCCAAACAGTTAACACATAACATATTCAATCTTTTAAACAGAGAGAGAAAGAAAAACAAAAGCATTATTTTGATTGGTCAAAAAAAACACTGCCAAAACTTATAGTCAATGAATATGTTCGAATGCAGCATGGAAAAATTTGGTAACCAGCCAAAGCCATTGAGGTTCACGGTGAAAGATCATACGAAGAACAAACGCGAAGCAGCGGAATTTATCGTCGTAATCGTAGGATGTTATGCAAAACCAATGAGAGCTTCCCGGAAATTACCGATTTTGAGCCTAACATCTTAGCACAGACTTTCCCACAAGTAACCCCGAATAACACTCCCCACAGAAACAACTATGATCAAGTGATGAACAGATCAGCAGCCCCAATTAATAGCCCTTATCAGACACGATCGGGTCGAGTTGTGAAGCCAAACAAACTGTATAGTGGTGATCAATGGATATGTTAATAACTGTAAAATAAATATAGTTTATAGCTTACAGATACAGCTTAAAACAAATATGCATGACTACCATCATATTCAAAACAAAAATCTATATTAAATATACAAGTACTCATTGAATTTAAATATATGAGGTTTACGAACGAATCATGCTTTAAAAATACATATTTGGAAAGGTATTGAATTTAATTATGCTAAATGTATAAATTTTCTTCTTTAAAGAGAGGAGGATGTAATATATGTCGAACACGTGTTTGCATGTTTATCTATATGCGCATGCCCACTGACCGCTACCCGCGGCACCAGCACATGTTATCTGCCAGATGTAAAATAAACGTCTTAGAAACAGCCCGCTTGCGTTCTTGACTTGATTATCTATAATTGCCTTATCACATTTGTGATACTACTAAGACTATGTACATTTGTACGACAAATAAAATATAACTAGTTAAAACAACATAACATAACAATGAATAATGCGTGATAGTCGATTTCAATTAAAGTATTATTACACATTAGCTCTTAAATAAATCAACACTGTTGCTCCTGGCGTAACATAACAAACAATTAAGTCAGTTTATTAAATTAAGTTGAAATAGGGTACAAAAGGTACAATAATGACTAATTATGTTTTTTGTCACCGATAAAGAACATCATATCAGGAGTATGTGCCGGTGAGCGAGTATTTTCTGACAGCAGTATTTACCGGACTTTTATTTTAGTTTGTGCATTGTAACGCGTAACACAATTTGCATCGTCACAAACTAACGGACGCTTATTTTTTTGAAGTTTACAACAACAATTCGTTAAAGGAAATCATTATATTTTAACAATTGCAATCTTGGCAAATTTTGACGCAATGGAATGTGTCTTCCGCGCGGAGATTATTATAAACAACCGCATGTTCAAATGAAATCCATTAAAAGAAACCCATATTTCGACGGAGAAATACTCGCTTCCCAGTAAGCTTCATTTGCTTAGATATTCTGCGTGCTTGAATACATTGTACCGTGTTGTCTACATGGTAGGGCTGCAACGTTTACCCGAAATATCCGATGATACGGATTCAACTTCAGATTCGCGGGTACGGATCCACCCATGAAAATTTCGGTTCCGGATATTTATTTTTATAGTTGTATGTAACCTAGCGCTGTTGTCACAAGTTTTGTTTTTTTTTTACAGACTGGTTCTGTTTAAAAGATAAATCATACGTGTAATAGTCGATTTACGTACTAACAAGTCCTCCGCGAGGGACGTTAAACGGGGGTGCAGTGTATCGGTGCTGTACACCGGGCACTTAAAAGAACGAGGGGCGCCTCTGGAATCGGGGCGCCCTCTGTATCCCGCTCGAACCCCCACTAACACCTCTTGGGGCGGAGAGCACAAAAACCACACACAAACTATAAGGAATTAACATTAATGACAATAAGGATAATGATAATCTAGAGATAATAGGAATACTGCAAAAACCATTTTGATAAAAGGCAAACCACTACATAATCCATTAAAAAAAAAAAAAAACAAGCATCTAGTCACATTAAGGTCTCATTGGCCATCGTGCTATGATGTATAATATGACCTTATTTTCTCCCCTGAAGGGTCACAGGGGCAGGTCGATACATCTGTAGTCGAGAAGACGCTGGACGACCTGTAAATAAATCTCAAATACACACACACACACAATAGTCGATATTTATTGACGAGTGACAGTCAAATAGCAGATCATTCGAGATCCTTAGGCTTTAATTGTCATTGGACATTCCGTAATGAGCCCCGAAAGCAAAACTAATTCGAAATCATGGAGGATCTACAAATTACAAATGCAATTCCTGATGGCAATAAGTAATTTTTCAATCCTTATTGTCTTTCTGAGTTGTATTAAAAACAACGGTAGTGGATCCAGTGCGGCTAGAGGGTGATTCAGGTAAATTTTGCATAATTTCGCGACCTGTTGAATTGTGTTCTTGCATAATGATTTGTCTTGAAAGCATATTTCGTCATATACTAAGTTTAAATGCTATCTTGTGATGCAAGGAACCTCAGTGCCTAGTGAGAAAATCTTCTCCACAGCAGGAGACCCTGTCAGTGCTCATAGGGATTGCCTGGACCCGGGCAATGTTGATATGTTAATTTTTGTGAAAGCAAACATCATACTTATGAACAGTGAAAAGGGTATTTTAACGAGCAAAGTATTAAGTGAATAAGTGTTAATTTTTTTTTATTTGGACATCGCTACAATGTTAAACGAGAAATGTGTTATGTTTTTTGTTAATAAATGTTTAATGTTTTTAGTCAAATAATACTTGTAAAACATTGATTACTTTAAATTAGACAGAAAATTCTAATTTTCTCTTATCTGAGGGATCTGGATCCGATAAACTGCAAGAAACCATATTTGGATTCGGATTCGGATCCGAACAAATTTTTTGGATTCGTTGCAGTCCTACTACATGGTGTCATTACGAAACGTTACATAATAATTTTGTACCTTACATGTTTGTTTGTTTCATATTGTATTCCAAACAATGAATTTTGCATTATGGCTTGAGCGTTTGCCCTTTTTTTTAAATGACGTCATTTGATTCGTGTTTTATGTCGATTTCATTTGTGCAATTTTCATTAAGTTATATGTATTAATCAATTGTTTTAATTAAGTCACTATGTTTGTTGCATACATGTTATTTTTTAGTTAGAAATAAAGCAATGCACCATTGCAAAACTATTAGTAAATCATTTCGTTTGGTACATTTGTCATTTACATTTGTCAGGTTTATTAATCACGATGAACTGTGCTTAATTCATTCTGTCATGTAGAGACATCGTGGTTTTTGTTCTGTATATTCGTAAGATTAATTTATCTATTTGTTCTGCGCTTACTTAATTTTCAAATGCTTAAAACCTGAATAGAACCAACTTAGGACAACTTTATTAATACGGAAACCATAACAAAATATAATAGCTGAATAGCATATACAATCCGTTATCATGGAAAAGAATTTACTTGCCATAGTCAATCACAAAAAATATCAAATGTACATTCTCAACGTTTCCATGTGGAACATTAAATACAAGGTCCGCGTTTTAGATCGGGTTAAGCCCCTGCATTGCACTGTTGTCATCTTCCTTTTCATACGATTACCTTGGAATATTAGCCTAGCATTCACTAATAGATTTTACAAATAAACGCCCGCCGTATTGATGTTATACCAAGAGGAGTGGTTTTTCAGAGTAAAATATTAAACAAATGCTCACATGTTTTGTTTCCGATGTTAATTGGTTTCTCATTTCTCTGTGTTTGTCATTATATTTACGCCTTCTACGTGTAATAAGACCAGCTTTAGAATCGAAAAGAATATTTTACACCGGTTTGTTTTTGTCTCACGTATACTGCTTCAAGATATATCAGATAAAGTAATTAACGCGCATGTCTATAGACTTTGCGAAGAAATTGCTAACAGTAGGTTTTTTTAACCAGGTTTTCCGAAGGAAAAAACTGGTTATTAGATTGGCGAATGCGGGCGGGCTGGCTGGCTGGCTGGCTGGCGGGCTGGCGGGCGGGCGGAACAAGCTTGTCCGGGCCATAACTATGTCGTTCATTGTCATATTTTAAAATCATTTGGCACATTTGTTCACCATCATTGGACGGTGTGTCGCGCGAAATAATTACGTCGATATCTCCAAGGTCAAGGTCACACTTTGAGTTCAAAGGTCAAAACTGGCAATAAATGAGCTTGTCTGGGCCATAACTATGTCATTCATTGTGAGATTTTACAATTATTTGGCACATTTGTTCACCATCATGGGACGGTGTGTCTCACGAAAGAATCACGTCAATATCTCCAATGTCAAGGTCACCACAACTTAAAATAGATTTATTTTGAAACAAACTTACAAAGGGGGTTAATTTTGTTTGTTCATTTCAAAAGTTCAGTTTGAGTTGTCTCCCTTAATCAGATTTTTTTTCACAATGAAAACCTGGTTTTGTGACAATTATGTCCCTTGTTGTATCATAATCTACGACGTCAATTCGCTAAATTTCACTCAAAGTATTGTGATTTAATTTCAACATATAGTGTTTCTTAAAACTGACATTTAACTAATGGAATTCCCCACCCATCATGTTATGGACATGTTTTGAAGCGTGTTCGCAAATTTAAATATCTTGAATCAAATGTTTATATTAAAATTTTCAATTTAATTAACTCATTTTTATCAGATATGATGCCGACGTACTTAAAATCACATGCTTGCTGGTTATCGATTCACTATATCTTTCTTCTCTTAAAATTTGGAATTATTAATGGAATGATCATTGTATATGTTTGTTTCTAAAAATATTAATACACACAGCTAGTTTTATTGGTAATTCGATTGAACAGTACTGCCCCTTTAATTAATAATAGACACAATTTTAACAATCAATTTAGTACATTCAAGTTAGTATCACTTGTCTGCACATTGACATTTGATATCAGAATAAATAACTGTCAAGCCTTTCATATATTCATATGTTTGATTGGCAGCATTGAATTGAATAGCCGGATTTTCTGCAAACACGGTTATGTAATTATTGACAGTTCTGAGAAAAAAGCTGCATGTGGGGTTCGACAAAAATGCATATCAAATTTGAGTTTATCGATTGATACTGTCCAACAAATTCGTACTTGAAACAAGCACATATCTTATTCGCACTTATTCACTACGATACATATTTTACAAGTTGGTATGTATGCTTCATACATATAATCAAACTATTTTTGCATTACGCCATGGCAGTTTTTCTATGGCGTACCAGAAGTGGAATATATTTATCCAGCACTATAAGCTATAGAAAAAAAAAACTCCAACATTGAAGCATTTGTTACACTTTCGTACATAGATCACGTTATAGTCATCTTTGAACTTTTACCTGACAGCACACATATATATGAAAAGTAAACAAAACAGTTAATTACAGCAATACATACACACACGCATACATGTATGAAAGATTGAATGCCGCAATTGTTTATTATAATGATTTAAAGCTATACTGACAGATTGTTTTCCTTCTGTCGTAGTATTATTTGCTTAAAAGAACTTACAAATCATGGTTTGGTCGATAAAACATAACAACTCTACGACACATACTGCCATGATAATAAGCAGAAAAACGTGTCTGCTATTTTACCGCATTAACTTCTGCATATTTCATTAGGAACATAATACACTTACTCCCAGTGGATGTAAAATAACTCATACGAGCTTGGTTTTGGCTGTGTAAATCTATCATTTTGATTTCCTTTTCGCAGGGGAAAGCGAAATGTCAAGACTTGTTTTGCAATTAAAGGATCTCATAGTTAGCATTAATTAATTGATAATATAAAAAAATGTACTCATGAACTGCACTAGCAAAAAGTGCAATTGCGGTGGTTATAGTATTTGTACTTACATAAACGGTGAACTATTCTAATGTATGTACGTAATGACCAAAACATATTAAACGATCCCTGTTCATGACAATTAACCACAGAATATGTACGGTTGCCTTTGAAATGTTATGTATGTCATGCACAGCAATAGTAAAAGATGTCCGGGCCTATGATACTGATTTATTGTTTGTAGTAAGGAACAAGTTCGCCTACTCGTTGTTTCTAATTAATATTTAAACCGATATTGTGTAAATCATCTGCACTAGTGCATCCACTTTTTTGCGATTGCTTTTGGTGCATAAGCAGCATCTTATAATATAAATGGTAATACTAGCAAGCTAGATAATATGTAGTCAATGCGCTGTCCTAAATAAACGAGCACTTTGTGTTTTAATAAAGCTTTTGTCGTTTTACCGATACCCTTTATGAATAAGAATGTACTGTGTATCCAAATATTTACCAATAGATATATCTTTTAAAGCCATATATTTTGTTTACATAGATACAAATTAAACGGTGTAAGAATAAATCATATATTAAATCGAATAAACATGGTGTTAGAAACAACTCGTTCTGCAGGACTCAACGTTTAAATCATGGAATCTTTAATTGTCTATTAACTCAAGCATTTTCATTGTGTTTGGTTGCTGGAGTAAACTATACATATTTCCCTTGAAACGCGTGGGGAATATATTTGCGATGCCAAAGAAAATCATTGATTATTTTCGCGAATTATATTATACACATGGACATTACTAAATGCTTCAGACCAACAATCGGTGATCGCAGAAAAAAGAGGCAATTATTTTTGAAACATCATGAACATATATCTACAAACATGTGTATATATATAAAAGTGGCCAACCTAAATCCAAACTTAATGTTCCTTCATGGTGCAGGCATATTAGTATTTGTATTTGATATTTTGTTTGGTAAAAAACTATTTAAGATTATTAAATGTTGATATCAATATACTTCTTTAAACTAGAAATAAATTCATAGTTTCACTTGAAACTTAATTAATCAAAGCGAAACGTTCTCTACAGCAATAGGAGAAAATCCTTAAAATAACATGTTATTTATTTGAGACAACAACATATGTAAAAGACATGGAAACCGAAATATACATGCAAATATCTAAATTGCATCTGACATATAATATAATATCAAAAAGCACAACAATGACATTTAATTTAATTAGTAGATAAGTACTTAATGGTTAGATGCAGACCTGAGCAACGTAATGTCCACTGTTTAAAGCACGATGAAATAAAGCTAAAACAAGGTTCAACTATACTTTGTCTTTGATAAAAGAGCTTCAGATATATTATACATTAAGAAAATAAAGGTATCGTCATAAAATTCACTCGAGATGAAGCAATCATTGGTGTATATGTATCAAGTTACCTATGTGCACTTGCATAGATAACATTTCGAAAAATTTGTCAAGTTTGATAGGTATATATAATGCAAATAGTCATTAAAATCTGTTTAAAAGGGCTCGATCTTTACATGGTTCAGTTGATAATGTTCAAACCTGAACAACTAATTGATTACACTTTTTAATTAAAGTATTTTAGCCTGAATTCTTATACATATATAACACGAATTACATTGCATATCGGAAAACAATGTGTTATATGGCCTTGTGAATTTATTTGAGATTTTATAAGAATAACTTATTGTATTAGAAGAGCTTCGTATTGTGTCGTTCGGAGTAATGATGTATTGGTTCTTTACTAGTACAGCTTAAAACCGTGACATACACATGGTTACTTTCACTCTGCCTGTGTCCCATTTTCATCGTACTGTTCAATCAGTCTATGAACGTGCAGTTAGGTCAGACATATAAAGACAGTATTTATATATGTGATCACTTTTGAATTAAAGTATTTTAGCCTGAATTCTTATACATATATAAAACGAATTACATTGCATATCGGAAAACAATGTGTTATATGGCCTTGTGAATTTATTTGAGTTTTTATAAGAATAACTTATTGTATTAGAAGAGCTTCGTATTGTGTCGTTCGGAGAAATGATGTATTGGTTCTTTACTAGTACAGCTTAAAACCGTTACATACACATGGTTACTTTCACTCTGCCTGTGTCCCATTTTCATCGTACTGTTCAATCAGTCTATGAACGTGCAGTTAGGTCAGACATATAAAGACAGTATTTATATATGTGATCGTTGACCTGTATTCGTCCTGAGAGATTTCATTGCGTGATAACAATGTCCGATATACTGAAGACGAAACATAACAACTGGTCTTAAATGCGTTTTCGACGTTTAACCTACCCACTGTACGTGTCTATTTTATAGGAGACTCCTTCACCAATACGCTAAGGTTATAACACGCAATATATATTTTGTATAATCAAGGCATGAAATCAACCCTTTTATCCCATTTTCAACGCGACATTGACGGTATAACACCTTATGGAATATACTAGTCTGTATTCAACCTTGTGGGATATACCTGTCGCGTGCACTGACTACTTTTTACTTTACCACTGAATGATTTTTCATAAGAAATAAAGTCGAGAAAACTTAAGCTTCAAAATTATGAGACCTTCAACCTTTAAATCTATTCATATGACATGATTTTTTGCCATCCGTATAATTAATCAGCTATTGATGGCGTCAAAAAATGACATACTTATAATTTTATTGCGCCATTTCCCCAAATTTTTTTGACGATTTATTATAAACGCGACTTATTTCACATGTACATGTACTGTATATCGACATATTTGAATTGTCAATTTATCATATTTTCCATATTTCGTGTAATGTGCATTGTTTATAATCCATCCATATACTTTTGACATTTAAGAATGTACAACAAGCCATACAAAAATCGCAGAATTCATAAATAATCTCCAATATTTTCTTTCCTATTTAACTCACGTTTGGCATAGAACTGTGTACAGTATAAGATTGTAAAAATAGCACCACACTGGAATTCGGAAAGTCCCATTTTGTACACTCGCCAAGGCTCGCGCTCCCGGCGTTCTAAGCCTCGCAACATAAACTTCTCTGTATTAAACGCAAACATAGTATTCTCTATACATTATAATGTTCCATATTTGTTAACTGTTTGTCTGCAATGGTGCCGCACTGCGTATATATACCGTGCTAATTCTGGCATATCATACCATAAGACACCGATTTTTATTACCGCATTTACCATGACCTCGTTTTTCAATACATGGACATAAAAAGAAACGGTAAATACAATAATGATGACTTGACCGACAGTAAAACTTTATTATACATGTGAATACCATTTACTTCCTACTATCATTTGGTAAAAAACAAATTAAACATATGACAGAGGCCGCACAGTCTATTGGAATAAGCAATTTCTTTTCACGCTAAAAAAACGACATCCGTCATAGCTGTTGTTTATTTTTATTCAATGATGACCATTGTTCTCTTTGTTTCATACAATATTTCTGACAAGAGATATAACCAGTATTTGACTCAAATAAAAATATAATTTGTTAGAAAGGCTACATCTAATCATTTATCACAATCAATCACTACGAAGATACTATATAAACTACATGTATGTGGCATTTTGACGATACAAGACTATTAAATTATCACCCTATGACAGAAACGTGACTTCAAATGAAAAAGCTTGCTCTACAAATGATACATGCACATGCTATGTGTACTTAATCGGACACAGAGGAGCAGTAATAAATAACAACGTGCTAAAAGTGTAAGCAACCGCATAATTTTGAAAAAGCGCAAAATCTCATCGCCATCGAGTTATTGAACGGCGTTGAACTTTAACAATATTTTGAATATGTATATACGCTCTTTTATATATTACTTTGTAAAAGTGCTATCTGTGTCAATTTAGAATATCTAATCGAATGATATGCACACGGAAGATTTGTACTGCATGAAAAAGAACAACATTTAGTGCTAGATATTAGTTGGAACATACCGGCTGACATGGTTTGCACCAAGTTCAGAACAGTTATTGGACTTCATTTATGCAATCAGTAATGCAATTCCTAATGCAAAACGATATGAAGAACTGGATACCTAAACAGGAATATGAATCTATAAATCCCAATGGATTTACCATAATCTTTCCGGGAACAAAACCAAAGCACAACTAAATCGATTGAAAAACATAACCAAACAATACAGAATGCTAAGGTAAAAATAACGCATGTTTGTCTCTTGAATTATTGAATATGACTTCTATATACTTCGACGTTTAACCTACCCACTGTAATTCATAACCATTTATAATTACAAAAAATATAGAAATGCATGTACATGCCGAATCTTGGTACATGTGGTTATTTAATAGAGCCGAGTCAGTGATCTACATGTATTTTGCGAGGCAGTAAACGTCTTAAGGTGTTTCAAATATCAAACATAAAGTTTCATTTGTGTTCATGGCTAAACAGCTTTCATCGTTTGCTGTTCGATGCTTTGGATGTTTGCGGAAATGATACTATACAAAATAGGAAAACTGTGGGGTAGTGCACCTCATAACATATATTTAGTGCGAGGTCGTGCCTTGAGGTAGCGAACGAATGCGTGTAAATAGTTGCTGTTGTTATATACATGCAGTTGTCTAATACAAACACGTATCATAATAAAACATAGTCTATATTGTCATGCAATGAAGATGTAAGTAATCTGTCCTATGCTTATTACTCCCCGCCAACGGCGGAAGGATATTGTTTTGGCGTTGTCCGTCCGTCTGTCCGTCTGTCCGTCCGTCCGTCCGGCACTTTTGTATCCGGATCCATATCTTGGAAGTGCTTTGGCGGATTTCATTGAAACTTGGTATGAGTATATACTAGTATATGGATAAGAGGATGATGCACGCCAAATGGCATTGTACACCATCTATTAATAACGGAGTTATGGCCCTTTGTATCTAACAAAATGCTTTTCTAGTTTCAAATTGAACACTTTTGTGTTCAGAAGCATATTGGCGGGGGATATCAATTCAACGAATTCGCTTGTATTATCCTGACCTGAACGTTAACCTCGTGTAACAGCATCCAGAAAACATCAAAGCTTTATTAAATGGGTTAATAGGCTATAATAAATTCCATCATGTGTGAGAAGTGGTATTTTCAAAATGTTGTACCGTAGAGAGGTGACATTGACAACCCGATTTATGTGTGGCAGTCTATGCAGATGTACGATCCACTGAGTATCGCAAACATGACATTGTGTTGTTCAAAGACAAGCATTTTACAAAGCGAGCATATGCCTTTATGAAAACTTGTGTAACCGTCCTTAATGGACTCCCGAAGTACATGAAACGGCAGAAAACGGTATTCACCATTACCATCATGTAGAATTTTTCTTCTCAATATAAGCATTAAACGGTCAGAATAATGTTTCGTTTCTCCTAGTCTTAAAGTGAACGCACGCCCTAGGCTTAATAAAAAAAATAATTAAATATTTTATTTTGTCGTTGAAATGGTGATGTCGCCATGACAATACGACGATTTCTTTGATGTCTATTCAAATGAATGATAGTTAATGTAGAGAATATATGTTTTTTACGTATGCAAATCGTACAAATATTATATTGACTACCAAGGCACATCATTTGCGGTAACTGGTGTTGACGGTCATATCGTTTTGATAAAACATAGTCACTGATAAATGAAAGTATAAATTCATTTTGGTACGAAATGTTTTCGTTCAATAATCAACAACAATGTTTTCTGTATAAACTCTTTCTAAATGAGACTCGATACATAATAAAAAGTATCCCGTGATTGTCAAGTATAAATTGTAATGTATAAGGCCATGTTCTATGCACAATTAACTATATTTAAACGTTGACCGTATATTGATTGCTCCATCCTTATAAGTTCTTTACAAAATTAACTATATTTATACGTTGCCCTTATATATTCCCATCCTTATAAGACGAGACAGTCGCACGTTTTGGTTTGCGTGTTCGTATTATATTGCTTTAAGGAAATAACACAAACATTAAAATACACATTCAATATAAAAAATTACGTTCGTTAATATGATTAGGAATGACCGACGCGTAAGCAAAGACAAACGGTTAGAAAATAATTAACGCTTTTGTTTTATTAAGTATTAACGGTTGAAGTAACACATATATTGGAGTATGAAAAGGAAAGGTATAATATAAAAGACTTAACTATGCAGTTTATATGCAAATATAAATAGGTAATGTACATATGACGACACAATTTTTATGAGTTTAGATCGAATTATATTAAA
This sequence comes from Dreissena polymorpha, assembly GCF_020536995.1. Classification (NCBI taxonomy): domain Eukaryota; kingdom Metazoa; phylum Mollusca; class Bivalvia; order Myida; family Dreissenidae; genus Dreissena; species Dreissena polymorpha. The sequence goes on from NC_068365.1 coordinate 51,747,622, forward strand.
GGCACATACAAGCATTAAGCATAAATATCAAATGAAAAATTTAAGAAAATGATGACTTGATGCTTACATTACTGCATGTTGAAATTGTGGTTGTCAGTCGATGACAAAAACAACTGTTCCCCCCTTCTTTAAAATACACACAATACGCGTGTTCATGTAATGAGTACCACTGTGCTACTGGTTTCCACGTGTTCTCAAACATTTCATACCAATGGCCGCGACCAATGCCAGTGAAGCGAGGTGCAACGCCACAACATCCCATTATCTCATTCCTACCGATCAGGAAGCAAACACACGTTCCAATGACAACAATTGACTCTATATATTTAAAAACGAGTGAGTGCACTTCAAAACACAATTTATTATTCTCATTATTTTATGTGTAATCGATTTCCAATATACGAACTGTTGAAATTGATAACATGTGTATGCTGTTTTATGCATATGTTATTAAAGCGAGATAATACGATTTTATATGTGTTAAATTGTAATATATTGATAAAAATATGTTACATTAACACAAAATAGGCATAGAAAATTATAAATTGAAGACGAATTTCATAAAATGCAGCACAGAAATAAAGCGCCCCGAGCCGATTGTGACGAAGATATTTCGTACATATTTTCCTACAATAACCAAAGAATTCGTCTTTTTATTAGGATCGGGGTTAGTGTTCGTGTGTCGTGTCAATAGATATCGTTGAAGGAAATTAAAATGATCCGTAAAACAAAATTGTGTCTCTGTGTCGTATGAACGAATCTCCACTAAAACTAAATTTAGATTCACATTGTACATACATGCTATGCATGATGGCGAATCGGACTGTACAGATATTTTCGAATTCAGAATTAAATATCTGGCTTATTTCGCATTTTTCGACACATGTTCTTGTTAAATTTTAATTAAATCTATATTGAAATGTATGTATAATAAATTGTTTACACATTTAATATAAATTCAAAAATATTGAACAAAATCGTATAAACACGCTTTAATATAAAGAAGTTAAACTCCATCTGCTAGAGCTATTGGCCAATTAATGAATACATCTACATTTCTTTACTCATAGCAGGTATGTTACCTGCCACAGTCACACATTTTAATTATCAGATAAACATCCGAAACGTTTTCTTGTGGAACATCAAATACCATTGCCACGTTGTAGAGCGGGTTAAGTGTGCTTCGTTTGACGGTCGTCTTCGTCTTCTTGATCCGCTTGAATTGACATATAACTTGGTCTGAAAAATAAGCGCCCTCCAAATAGATGTTATACAAAGACAAATGGCATGTTCAAGTTTTACTAAATGTATCGTCTATTTAAGTAATGATGGAGTTATTGTGTGTTTTCCATGACATTTAATTAAACGCCTTCTTGCAATAAGACCGGGTTTACGAGGATGTGAGATGAAATTGCAAACGACTTTTAAGAGTGGCAAAGGTTATTTTGTTCCGCGTTCATAAACTTCTCATTAAAATTAGCTCTCTTGATCAGAGGTTCAAAATTGATGCACATAATTGTTTTGTGTACGCCATCTTGTAGCAAAATAAGTGTTCAATATTCGGAAAAAAAAAGAATAAAGGATTAGCTGATGAAAACGTGTACTTTGCGCAAAATAATGTGATTATTTAATTTCGAACTACGAAATGTTATGTATCATTTGCGGTTTAGTGATTTGTTTGTTTATTCCTTCGTCAAATAGTATACAATCTGTGTGAATATACATCCAAACCTCAGGGACGAGCCTTGTCAATAAAATAATTAATAAAAGTGCCATCTTCAGTTTTATTTTCTGAAAGGGTCAGTGCGCATTATACCCTTTGAGCCAGTGTTGTCCATAGCTTTCAGGTTTCGAGATTAAATCGCTGTTAACGTAAAACGTCCAGCGGTTGGTAGATAACGTAAAGTAATTATCAACTCCCTAAGGTCACAATTCTCCTGACAACGAAACACTCGGTGTGAAATATAGATGATCTGTATTAAGACTCACGTTTCAGATTATCGAGACGTTAAAGGGTAGAACAATTTCATAATAGAAAGTTATGTACTGAAATTAAAGATCCGATAGGATCGTAGTGTGAAAATCAACCGAAGCCGAAAACACTGAACTGCAAGATTCGTCCCTGTAGTTCTTTACAAGCAACTGTGAATGCGTATGTCTCGTGAAAATCCGGACAAGGGTTTTTCGGTGCAACTTTGTTTTAGATGCATTTCTGTGGTCCGATAGAAGATACGTTGTGATATACGGAACAGACGTCCCTGAAAAATCTTTCAGTGGGAAATTTTATTCTTTTTTTAAATGCATATGTTTAGAAATTCCTGGTCGAAGTCATATTTCAAACTATAATACAGTTGTCCGAAAATGGAGTGATCAGATTTAACCGAGTCATAGAAGCCTGTTTGTACAATTCTATTTTGATTTCTCCTAGACTAGGTTGTTCGGTAGGTTTGCGCTGTATACACATAATTATATTTAAGACAATTACATTTGATGTGGCATGTGCCGGTGAACAAGCTTTTGACGCTGTGGCATGGAAGGTATTTTAGATTGTTGTAGAAGTTTGAAGAAAGGTTTCGCATTATAGTATCGTTCTGACGTAGGAACGTCAGAGTCAAGTTACGGTTTCACAAATAACTGGCGTGCTTTTGGTAATTTTAAGGTTCAAATCTAATTTTAGGTCTGGCAAGCTGTCACCTATGTACGTCTTTATTCCACATTACTTGGCGCTTCAAACGTCGTCCACACTTCAACCAGATGGCATTTAATCATACAGGACAAATATATGAATGCTATAACAGAGTGACTGCGGGAAATAAACAACAACAGTTCTACCGGAGTGATTTACATTTTGTCATCTTAACTAAATCACATTAATGACCTCAACTGCGCAAAGTATGATGGTCTTCAAACAAATATAACGTGCATGAATAATCGTCTTAATCACAGAGTTGGAAGATTTTTTTTATTTCCATGTGATATTACATTTGACTGTTGGTATATACAACATATCACATAGATATTCTCATTTTGTCACTCAGGATATAACAATATAATCTAACAAATCAATCAACGAATATAATATGTAACTATTACACTTTTTTGACGTTTCGTCTGAGTGTTCCAAGTTATTTATATTAAATCATGAAAGTTGGGTTTTATTTGGTTGTAGGAAAAGTAAAAGCATCCTAAATATATAGCATCAATGCCAATTTGAATCACTTTAAAGGGGCCTTTTCACAGATTTTGGCTTCTTTATATTGTATTGAAGTGTGTCATAATATGCTTTATATTGATAAATGTAAGCATTTAGAAAGCTTCAGTAAAAAAAACAAGGATACTATTAAAGAAAGAAATAATGTAACCCTCAAATGGGCTCGAACCACTGACCCCTTGAGTAAAAGTCTATCGCTAAGACCGTTCGGCTATCCGTGCTCATGCAATGAATGATATATTTTATTTTTTAAATAAGCAATCCTCATAGTATCCCAAAATATAACGACAACAAAAAGTTCCGAAATATTCAATCGTTTCGCGTTGCAACACTTTATAATTGTCAGTTTTTTAATTGATAAAAAATTAATAATGCATATTTACAGCATGTTCAGTATTAATGTTTACCCACAAATATAACTACAACGAAAATTTGCGAAAAGGCCCCTTTAACATCAAACATCGCGCTAAAATTTACCAATTATAAAAGCATGTTAAAGGGTGCGGAAATGACTGATACAGAGATAACACCAATCTATGCAATGCTGATACATTATACCTTTGTACCTCACTTTAATTTGTTTTTCTTTACTTGTATTGTTTCAGTTCGTAATAATGATACTTAATGGTGTACACTCGTATGACAAATGTAAGCAAGATACCATAGATACCATAGTTTAAAAAGTTATCCGGAAGGGCGATTTAATAGTGTTTTAAAATTTACGCATAACTGTAATTCTGTCTTTGTATTTAAATTACATACATCGTAATTTTAACATTCATCCGACTTATTAAGATTGCTAATAAACTTTGTGTTCGACATATTGCTATCAACATTATTAATATCGTTAAATTGATGAAAACATGTACATTTAATGTCTGTTCATATTTATATATTTGTATATATTATATCGAAACTTCAAAAGTTGTTCACGTTTCGAAAATACAATCTATAGATAAGTTTTTTAGTGGGGGAGTGAATATATTATTTCTTCAAACATGAATTTAATAGCAATATTGCTCCAGTATGAATTGTGGTGAGTTTGATGTTTATCTCCCATAATATAAAAAAAAGCAGTTAAAATGACTTGGTGTTAGGCCACAAAGCCTACTGTCATCTATGGAAATGTAACCGGCAGATTGATCGTTAAATAACTTGTAATTGGTTGCCATCAACTTTGATTTTCTGCTTAAATGGCTATTCATATGATTGTTATCAATACAGTTTCAATAATATACTGAAGACGAAATGTAACAACAACGTCTTTGCAGTGGCAATGGGCTAAAGTAACATATTAAAGACAAGTCCTACGTACGTTTATAACTGCGATATAATTCGAACAGTTTATTTAACAATTGTTTGCACACTTGCTTACACTTAGTGCAAGTAGAATATAGTTTGACAAATATGGCTTTGTGTTGCATAGTTTGGCAGACAATTCTTGTTTTCTGCCAACACAAACCACGTATATCTCAATATGTTGACTGCGTTTGCAGTTTACAGATGCATCTTAGAAAACAATATCCTGTAGGATCGTTTATCCTGGCATTGAAAGGAATCTCCATAGTATGATAAATAATCTTATATAACATTAACCATTGTTTAAATGTACATATGTATCTGATATTTTCTCGACCTCCGCTTCATATTTAGTCGCAGGCAAGGTTTTATCCAGTCGTCTTCTGTGGAGCTTCCACCTATACGCACAGTTTCTTCAGCGAGCTCTCGGGATCCGGCTAAACATTTACCCTCAGTGGTTAGTTGACCTTCCATTCCGTATGGATGCGTACCGCCGTTCATTCAGCTTCTCTGCAAGGGCACGTTGGCAATTGCACGAGGTGGAATAATTTCAATAATAAAAAATCAACTTTTGCACTTTATTTCTAAAGTCAGTTGATAGGAATTAATAAATTTTCTTTCCCCTTTAACACATCGGCTTTCAAAAACTTGTTTGAAATATCGATTTAAGACATTTAAAAAAATAACTGTCGGTATACGATATGGCACAAATTTCGTGAGTTTAGGAAATCTTGACAAAGTATCCTGCAGCTGAACATAATTTTTTATTTTTTTTATTTTAATATTCATATGAATGCCCAATTTAAGAAGATTATTGCACATATCAATGTGACAAGGCGAACACTGAAAGACTGAATGTGTAACATGACTCCACTGATTTTTACAAGGCAATATGTTAAATGTGCATTGTACATCATTAACAAGCTTCTCCATAAAAGAGACTCAATCAATTAAAAAACAAATTGCCATTCAATAAACTACACAAATTAAAAAGGGAACTATGCATGAAAAGTGAAATTATCGAGCATAATAATTTGCAATTGTTGAAATAGGAATGGAAATTTTGTTCCATACATCAAATGAATCCATCTGAAAAAGGACGAGTAAAGAGTTTTATGAAAGGAAACACATGTGTCGTGATCATCCTTCCTAGCAAATTCTTATGAGAATGCATATGAATGTATTCAATAATCTAAAGTTGACCTTATTATACCTTCTTAACATTGATAGTGTATTGGCCCTGGTATTGATCCATGGCATGCGTACGTCTACATAACCACAACAGTAACTTGATGATTACGCCTGACCAGATATCATTGCGTTCAACTTCTAACGCAACTTTACTCACAGCTTTCAAAACTGGACAGTAACGCACAAGAAACGACAAAAATGTCATTAGTATTTTGAATTCCATATATCTCTTCATAATACCATCTGAACTTATATTCCAATCCTATTGGTTTACATTGAATACCCGTTATGTTTTCTGGTGGTGCATCTCTATAAAATCCCGGTTAACGGGTATCTATATTTGCTGAGTAATTTGTCTTTGACCCTTACCCCGAAAGATTTTTTTTCATCTTAGTCCGTAATATTTACATAGGACAGTAACATAATTGTAACAACTTACATAGGCATCGGAGCTGGGGCGGCAGGGGCGGCGGCCGCCGCCCCAATATTTTCGGCAAAAATGAAATTTCGTCAAAGAACTTTTTTTCATTTTTTTCATTTCAATACCTGTATATTTGAAAATGTCTTTACAACGAAGCAAGGTTATCACGCTTTCGCGGTTATGACACGTGTATTGTTGATTGTCAACATCCGCCCGCTGTAATGTACGTGTCAATTATGCTGATAATTGATCGGTCTCTTTTATAACGATAATCCCTTTATTCTTGAGTATTTATACATGTGAATTTTTTAATTGTCGGTATGATATATGCCTTCGTTTCTTTTTATTAATATAAAGAACATTTGACATGAAACAAATTTGCCGATATCCAATAGTCCTTAATTATCACAACATTAAAGATATCTGAATTAATTGTAATAACTCAAAGTAAATCGCTAATTATAAAAAACGTATTTAATGTTGTTTTAATATTTTTGGTGTCATTTCAATGTCTACTCCAAACCAACCAACAAATTTCAAATTTCCAAAACGGAATTTCGGGAAAAAAAATCCCGAAGAACGTTCTTTCAACCCAAAGTGGTTTTCCAGTCACACGTGGCTTCATTACGATGAGGTAAATATAAACATGATAAATGTATTATTGTTTTATTATTACTTTTGAAACTAGTAATTATTATTATTATCATTAGCAGTATAGTGCGTGAATGAAAGTTCATGGTGCACTGATGTTATTTACTTACGCAAAATGCTTAAAAAATACACATTTATAATATAATATTATTGTAGTAGTTTTCACTATTATATTTCACAATTTTCTTTTTCAGCCTTGCGACCTTGCATTCTGTCACGTCTGTATGGAAGCAACGAAACAAGGCAAGGTTTCGAACAGCAAAGCGGAGGGCGCTTTCATATCAACTGGGTTCAGCAACTGGAAGGACGCTACTGTGAAATTCAGAAAACACCAGGACTCCGATTGTCACAAAGAAGCAGTGGAACGGCATGTAACTCTGCCGAAACAGACACATGATATCGGCGAAACGTTGTCAGCCGCTCACTCTGAAGAAAGGAAAAAAACAGAAAACAACTTCTGAATATTTTGAGAAAATATCATTTTCATCAAAATGTACCAATGTTAAACTTAGTAAGTCTTACTAAGTTTTACATTGGTACATTTTGATCTAAATGATATATCATTTTCATCAAAATGTACCAATGTTAAACTTAGTAAGTCTTACTAAGTTTTACATTGGTACATTTTGATGAAAATGATATTTTCAACACAGTGCACCTGCTGCTCTTTTGCACAACTTAACACACAAAAACAAACTATGAATTAGATTCAACATTATTATAGTATTGTTAATCATATTTGTTATAAACGTAACACGCCAAACAAATTAAAAGTTCACTATTTTCTTTCAAGCAAACAAAGCAGTTGAAAACTTTCACGCAAAAAAAATGAGATTTTTGTTTTTTTTTAACTTGTTTTGTGAGAACTTGCATAGAAATCCTATGAAGAGATACAGCATATTAAAATCTAAAATCGTGGGATAGCCTTCATCATGTTGAGTAAAAAGTACATAGTAAATAGCTTTTTTTTGATAACAAAGGTTCCATAAATTATTCGCCTATTGTAAACAATCTCTAAGTTTTTGTCATTTTTCGTCTGCAAATTAATTAACTCTTGCGCCACAGACGCGTTCAATATGTTTTTCAATGTCATGAAAAAACAGTGTGCTTAGTTATGTGACGGGAACATATCGAAAAGTATAATATCACAAAACATTGTAGGATGTGTGTACTTTGCTTTTACAGCGTAATACACGTAAGTCGCGTGTTTAAAGGAGTAACGTAATTAAATATACTTGTTCTAGAACATTCAATTGTCGTACAAACTTGCACATTGTGATATCGACTTATTTGAAAAAATCTTGTGCATGAAGTTATTCTCTATCGAACACAATTTTTCTTTTTATTGATTACAACAGGGTTTGTTATATGAACGCATGGAGCGTCAGTGTAAACAGCGCATACATAGAATACAGAAACATTTGCAGCCCTATTTATTGTGTGAGGACATTCATCGAGTATGATTCAGTTAGTTAACAATGTTTGCATTACCTTCATTGCAGTCGTATAGCTCTGCTTATATTGGTAGTAAGTAAGGCAAAGTAATGTCTGTTTGATGAAGAAATTCCGCGTAGAAACATTTGAACATGTTGTATACATCGCTTGAAATCGAGTATGTGCTACACAAACAAACTTTTAACAGTTGTTCTTTTATATCATTACATATGGTTGCATTTTTTCATAACGTTCATCGAGTAAGATTTAGTTATTATGTCATGCATTACTTTTAAGGGAAGACGACCAAATAGTTATCTGAATAGTCAACGTATCTAAGGCAACGTACTCTTTGTTGAATATGGCAATAAAATCCTCAGGGAAACATTTGCAACTAACTTTTTAATTGCTTGATACGAGAATGTACTTCAACAATTAATTTGCTAATTAATACACCAGGTCATCGGAACGCACTTTTAACATAAATATCGTCCCTCTTGCATATCATTACATACGCAGTCCCATTTGTGTGAGAATATTCATCGACCATAATTAAGTTCATAGTGTATGCATTACCTTCAATGCAATCGTATTGGGAGCTCTTTTAATATGGAAAGTAGTTTAGTATTCTGTTATTTTTTCAAACGATCGCAATTTAAACATCAGTATGAAAATTACGATTTTCTAAGTATTATATAATCAAATAATTTACTAGAAAGGTACTGGCCTTGCCAGACGTGCATGTCTGTAATGTAATGTGTGGTCATATAAGTAGATATTTATATGACAGCACACACAAACACATCTGATAAATAAGCATGCACACGTGTATGTCAAATGGAAACTCAGTAAACATTGTGAAACAAGTTTTCTATCTACCAATTGCAATTCGTGAACTATTTTAGAATGTTAATTCTGGTATAGTATCCAGTACGCAGTGCGAAAGTGCAAACTCAGTCAATATAGTGACATGTGTTAGCTGCTGTATAATCGCTATACGTTTACGATTAGATGTGGTGCATGTCCTTATAGGAACTCGTGGCAGTTCTGGCTTACTTCCTCAAATTCAAATGTTAAATATAAAAGTATTCACATGTAGGATTTACACATCGATTGTTGGAGATAAAGTGTGTACTTGTACAGTGGTTGCTATTTTGCATAATTGCAACTTCGAGCAAGATAACGTGTCGTGCACATATTTAATTGTTCATATTTAATTGATAGTTACACTCGATTGTTCTTAGATGATATTGCAGTTGTTAAACATTAAAACCGACAGTGCTAGCATATCAAATCATTATAATTCATGGAAGGTTCTATATCAATAAACACGAGTTCAAAGTGGATTGCTGCGTTTTGCATCATAAAGTATATGTAAATGTTTTTATATGAAGACAAAACTTATCAAGAATGAATCATAACATACAATAAACTTGCACAGGAGAGGATTTGTTCTATAATAATAATTATGATTCATTTTGGAAACGATCTTAGATTGTCCCACGGTATTTAAATACATTTCAATTAAATCTTTAGTTTTATAGTTAGATATCCCAAATCCGTTCGACATAAATCTTGAAAGTCGATAAATTTATAGTGAACATATTTTAATATTTAATTATTTGATTATATCTCTATAACTACGTTTTATAATACGAACGAAATGCTCTCATCTGTAAAAAAAACAGTTTCAAATTTGGAGTAAAACAATTCATTAAGTAAGACTGTCGCTAAACAAGCACACACACCTTGAAATATTGATATATAACTTTGTTGACAAAATCACAGTTTAAACATACATTTGTTTTTTTTCGATAATTATATCAAATAGAACGACAAACAGCGGTCTATTTATATTATTGACAATAGCAACACAGCCTGTAATTTCTGCTCTTGTAGTCAAGTCAATAAAACCCATGGCATGAATAAAATGAATGTTTTCGATGTCGAAGTGAATAGACCCAACATTCATCATTATTGTGTGAGTCATAGTTTTGACAAAAGACATATTTACATAATAAAACCGCTTCCGCGTAGTCACTAGACATGTTAAGCACAATATCATGCTATGCATACTTAATATAAATGGCCTGTATCCTTAGTACTTACAGTTAGCTACGTATTTGTGTCTTAGATTCAATATCCATTTACAAAAGTAAAACTCAACCGACGTTTCATGCAAAACCTATTGATTAAAAGAACTCGGACGCAATGTTTACTAACACGTACATACATTTTATTAATTGTATTTGTACTGGTAGAATATAAAAGAATATAATACTAACAAAGTGTTGGGTGAAAGTGTTATCAATCGAGTTGATTGTGCAAAGTCGTATCTTATGAGAGCTTCAGCAACGGGATACCTACTTTTTATAATTAATGTGCAATGCAACTTGATACAAAAAGCGCGATTCCGTGAATTATTCACTACTTATACAGATCACAAGAAATCATCTTGCAAATAAATTTTCCCATGGAGTGACAATAATTACCGAAATTGGTCGATAGTTTTTTGTTCACCTGATCACCGGGAAACATTTCAGAAAAACCGTGTAACCATCGCGTTGGGTCGAAACTAGGTTAGCAAGAGGAGTCCACGACGATTGGTGTTAACTGTAGTAAGCACTCTAGTAAACATTCTAGTGAGAACTTCAAGGCAATCATGAATCGCGTGTTTCAGAAAAAAAGGAGCTCAATCTGGTGGACTGCTTTGTCGCAGTAAGTTCAAACATAACTCAGCATGCATCCATTCGATATGAGTCATACTTGTTACGTTCCATTAGACACATACAATAGTCCCTAACTTGAAATCGCCGAGTGTGTGATTGTCAAATCTTTCCATAAGTTCCGTTATGAACATGTTAATTGATTTATATCAGTAAATTAAACATTGTTGATGTATAACGTCATTATTATCTATTTATCCTTGTTCACTATGCATAAACTGCGTCAAATATATATGTGCTGAATACAACAATGACACTTCATTTACAGTTGTGTATTTGGTTAATGCAGATTAAATAATGTGATTGTATTTTCCACTGTTTCTGAAAATAACTTGTTGCTCACCTGTAGCTTTTCTTAAAATAATATCGTTGGATCGTTATAAAATATATTATTGTGTTAATGTTATCTAAAAACTGTATTTGTAAAAGTAGTCCTACATATTCATCATACCTACGTTAGAACGCAACAACGTGCAATGTTTCTTCCAGTATTATTACCATGCCTTACAGCCTAACGATGTGAATATGATTGTTACCTTTCCAGCCGTGTTGTATTAAGCCCGTTGATACGTTGGAGACAAATACACCCCAAACAAGTATATGAAGATATGATCAACTATGTTATGTTTGAGACTATATATAGCTCTAAATTTCGTTTTTGAGCAATTCACTAAGACATGATGCTTACTAGAAGCTCTGACAAAAAGCTGAGCCATGGATATTCCACTCAGAATATTTGATATGACACAATAAATATTTAAATATATATTTATAAGAAAAAATGAAAATATCCGTAATTAATTCGAAACAAAATCAGTTTCAACTGACGTCAACATTCCGTAAAAATAACGCTGTAAACGAATTACGAAAATGGAAAGCAATTTGGTTCGGTTTAAAATTGTGACCTGCTATACATAAACCAGGAAAATAACGGACGTATTACAAGTGCAAATAAATGAAAAGAAAAGGTAATAAATAACAGGATTGTAAACGTTTTTCTAGAAGAATGTCACTTATACTTTTTTTTTAAAGTAACTGACGTAATGGCGTGAACATTAACAAACGCATACCGCAATCATTTGAATTGTTGTAAATTAGAATTACTGCCATGTAAAACAACCGCACTTCTGGTTGTAAATAATGTATCTGGAATTTTATTAGAGCCTTTAAATGTTGTTAAATTGATGCCTATTTATGCATGTGGTATCGATTATATTTGAGACTCATAAAAATTGAATGATTTAGAGGTTCTTATCAAATCGGTTGAGTCTACCACAGAATTTAGAGAAAACCATGATTAATTAAAAGGTAATTATACATTGCTATGATCTGTATGCATACTATTTGTATAAGATGCATTATTTTTAAACGATGTCAAGTGATCAGACGATATGTTACCCTGCACGATCAGTTTGCAGTATAAGACTCTCATGGGAAGACACAACAACAACTTAACTCACACGCACGCTTTCATTCTACGTTCTAATTTCTTCGTCGTCTATTTGTGGATTTATTGGAAGCAATTTAAGATCATTTGACATTCATAAGTTATAACATTTTTAAATGAATAAAATAGATCTTATCGTCGCATTGTTCAAGTGCGTTTTCCTAGAAAGGTCATTCCCACAGAAAGTGTAATCAATACCTCATAGAAATGCTGAAATGCTTACGAGTATAAACTTGTTTTGATACGTAAATGTATCATTTGAGATGTTTAAAGTTGTCATCTGCGTGTAAATGTAAATTCACCGAATGCAAATACATAATCAGAAAACGTTACTTTAAAGGTGAAAATAATCTAATCTCGCAAACAGAACGAAAACATTTAATGTTGCATACCTGTAAGGTTGACAAAAGTGGTTTGATATGCCTGGGTAGTCTAATAATAAATTTTTGATTCTATGGATTATTTATTTTTGTAGTTATTTAGTTATATGCTTGCATAATATTGTCAATTGTTTTATAGAAAATATAGTTTAGTAATCAAATACGTCAATAAGAATAGATATTAGACAACTCAAATAAGTTGTATAAATTGATATACATTGTAGTTCAGACAATACTTATGCCTTACAAATACAGAATGTGACAAATATTAAACATATTTACATATAATAAAAAATCTTTACAATCATATCTGATAAAAATGTCGATACCAATATATTCATCGTTGCCATGTACATTATGAAATAGAAGGAAATTTCAGTCTAATGTTACTTTTTGTGAACCTTAATGTAAATAACCAGATTCACATCATGAACGTTATTATAAGAGATCTCATGATACATCGGCTTGTGGTTTTCTGGTTGACTGGTTACCATGTGTTTTCATACGCAATTGTTTTGTTCTTCATGATCCTACTACGCTTGACATACCATAACGAACGATTCCGAAAGAAAACTCCTGATATTCAATTGGGCATGCAATACTAGCAGAGTGTTTTTCCTATTCACTTCGTCTAATTTATACTGATCACATCTCAAACATAGATATATAGAATAGATATAACCATATATGTTGTATTTAAGCTTAATTGCTTTGTATTTTTTGTGTCTTCACTGTTATTGAGACTTATTTGAGATATTTCAATTGATTGCGATTTGACAGTATTTTTCAGAAAATTGGTGTGAAAAATAAAACCGAGTTCCAATTTTAACAGTCCAACGAATATATCTTAATTTATACCTTTTTAAAATCAATTGTGTATACCTACGAGTAACACTACGGATGGTATTGTAAATAAATATTTTTGAATACAGAATTTTGTAGAATTGAAGTCATAAGACCAAATCCTTTAAAAATGAAATGCACACAATTTGAGGAAGAAAAAACACACAACTCTTTCATTTAAGTCGAAAACAAACACTTAGACGCAAGCTCTAGCGCGCGAGTCTGAATTTGTTCGCCTCCATCAAACATCGTTTGTTTGCACTTGCAATTTGACACAGGTGAGTTCATGTGTTTATATGGGAGCAGTGATCTAATGGTAGGACGCTGGCTTAGAGATCGCTAGGTCCCTGGTTTGAATTCCGCCCTGACCACTGGAATTTTCCTGAGCAAGAAATTTATCCCACATGTGCTCCTCTCCACCCAGCGCCGAATGTTAACGGACGACTTATGACACAGTGATAAAGGGGAAAATGTGAAGTCAATTGAAGATCTACTAGTGTATCGAAATAAGACTATAAACACACATTTGTTACTTTTTTAAATAACACTATGTGTGCTACTAACTGCTGGCCGTATGAAGTGGGTCTGAATGTGCAAAATTCTTTGTGATCTGTTCCTTTATCAATCGTTTTTTATCTAAGGAAGTTGAGTAAATAGTGTGCTTTCTAGCAAACGCTAACACGTAATATTCTCTTTTGTTTCATTCAACTAGTATGTGATGTTTGGTATTTGACAATTCCAAAATATGTTTAATATTCGTTGTTTAAATAACTGAATTTATTACATAGTAGATAAACATTTCAACGCAATTTCCAGGACATTCCCACTTTGGTCATTAAATTGCTGAGTCCCGGGAAAAGATTAAGCTTCATGGAAACACCATGAATAATGCGTGTGAGTCGAGTTCAATTTAGTTATTATTGCACAATCGCTCTTAAATTAATCAACACTGTTGCTCCTGGCGTAAAATAACCACAAAATAAGCCAGTTTATTTAATTTAGTTGAAATAGGGTACAAAAGGTACAAAGATGACCAATGATGATTTTGTCACCGATAAAGAACAAATCATGTGAGGAGTATGTGCTGCTAAGCGAGTATTCGTCTCGCAGCAATATGTACCGGACTTTTCTTTTAGTTGGTGTATTGTAACGCTTAGACACAACTTGCTTCGTCGCATACCAATGGACGCGTGTTTTCTTGAAGTTTACAACAACAATTCGTTAAAGGCAATTATTATAGTTAAACAATTCCAATGTTGGCACAGTTTGTCGCAATGAAATGTGACTTCCGCGCGGAGGATATTATAAACAACCGCATGTTCAAATGACATGCATTAAATATAACCCATATTACGTCGGAGAAATACTCGTTGACCAGTAAGCTCCATTTGCTTAGATATTCTGCGTACTTGAATACATTGTTCCCCTGTTTCCTACATGGTGTCATTACGAAACATAACATACATGGTTTAGTTCTTTACAAGTGTTATTATATCATATGCAATCGTTCAGTTATCTGAACTAACAGTGTTTGGTTGTTTTCATACAATATGCCGAACTGTGCTTTTTGCAATATGGCTTGAGCGTGTGTCATGTTTTTATTAAATGACGTCATTTGATGTGTGTTTTATGTCGATTCTATATGTGCAATTGTAATTATGTTAGATGTATTAATCAAATTGTGTGAATAAAGTCATTGTTTTTGTTGTATACATCTTTCTTTGAGTTAGAAATTAATTAATGTACCATTGCAAAACTATAAGCAAACCGTTTTTGTCATTGTGGAAGGATCATTACTCACGGTGATATGTGCTAATTTCATTATGTCATTTAGAAACATTGTGTTCTTTATATTTGTAGTTTTCATTTATCTAGTTGTTCTGCGCTTACTTAATGTTCACATGCTTAAAACATCGATAGAATAAACTAAGGACCTAACAACTTTATAAATGTGCGAACCATACTTTTAAATGGACGTATTTAAATTAAGTTAGGGTATGTGCTAAGATATTAAATCAAGCTATCAAAAACAAGGTGCAAAACAAATGATGTAATTTAAACCTGAATGTTGTTTGATGTAAATCAATCAATTCATAAGTTTTTGCAAAAAAAACTAATACAGTCGTTGCTTTTAACCGAATTTTATATTTCAAAAGTGGTAAATATGCCAAACAGTATTTTAACTACGCAAGTGTACACACATTTCATTGTTTGTGAATATATATATTTGGAGACCAAACAAAACATGATCGACGTTCAATAAACATACTATTTCTACTTAACACTGCAGACACGTCATTTGTAAGTAACACATGTATCATGACAATGTAAACGCGCTGGTGTGATCACTAGCCTTTATATCAATACGTTGCTGTGTTGAGACAAATGATTTCCGTGCTTACTTTTTACAATTCGAGCGTGATTATATATGTTACAAGCACGAAGCCAAAACGCAATAGTTTATTTTGTATAAACTAAAGTATAACTTCATTGCAATAACATGAAGATAATGTCAGGAAGTTAAAATTACGTTTTATTCTATCTTGTGCACAATGTATACAATATTTTTGATAAATTTTCGAAAGTGCGATCGTTTGACAATATCAGTCAGCATACCGAGGGAAATCAATAAAGTACGAATGAAATTTATAATTATAACCGATATTACCCGATTTTCATCAGTTGTTTTGCTACGTTAACCTATATTCTACTGTAGAATTATTGAGATGACATAACAGTATACGACTGAAAATTATCCAACTAGTAAACGTGATGACATGCAACATAAAAGAGTTAAGATGTGTATGTAGTTCTCAGAAGATTTGGCGTTAAAAGACATTAGTCCACAGTATTCCTCAATAATCTTCTGGTAATGATTTGCGAAAATGAGCGCTCACAATCATACGATTGGGCAAGCATCGTGCCATCGTTTGACATTATCTGTTAATATACCGAGAGAAATCGATAAGGTACGAACGAGGTTGACATTAACCGATATTAGCCTATTGCACTAGTTTATTACTAACGTAACAATATTTTACTGAATTATGATTGTGCTCACACAACATTCTACGGCTCAATAAAAGGTTACTGCTAGAAAGTTTTGTAATATATCAGGCGAGGCTTAGAATACAATTAATGGCGAGGCTTGTAGAGCCGTTATTTTATTTGTGCCGAGCCTGATATATTACAAAGCTATCAGGCAGTAACCGTTTTTTTCTGTTTATTATACATCTTCGTCCCCTTTTTGAAGAAATAATAGGAAAAAAAATCGCTACGACGCTGCAGTTGTAGCGGCAATTAATATGATTTTAACGTTTGTAATGACGTCAAGAGCACTTGCGCTAAATATCTGTAAAATAAGATTTCTGCTGATTTTTCTGCTTTTTGTGTCTAAAATATATTTCATCTTTGTATCAAATAGTTTGTTTTGTTTAAAGTGATTTTATTTTACTTAAACATGATGACTTTATAGGTGATTCCGAGTTATATAACCAACCTCCTGTTGAACTGATTACAAAAACTATATCAGGAAGCATTATATCAGGAAGATATAAAGGCAGTTATGGAGCGAGTAAACATCATGGCATGTATCGCACAAGGGTTTGTATTTGTATGTAGATTTTAGAAGATGTGGCCTTACAATTCCATCTTTCTACGCTAAACTACTGGAAGTGATGTGGAGAAATGATTTATCACAAAGATATTGTTTTAAAAATGTACGTCTAGTGCATTATTTCCTTAAGTTAGACGATTACTGAATCGTTAAGTTAAAGGATTTTGAAAAGAATCATGTTAAGGTTACACATTCATTTATATACAACTCAGTTATTATTGGCGAATATTAACCTTAATGGATTATGACACATAAAAGTCCTGCGTCAAAATGTATTAATAGTCAACTCAAATGTACCGTTATGTATGGATTCATAAAATATGCAATACACAAAACAAGCGAAACGATCAGTTTGATGTGAGATGAGGCGAAAAAAAAAACATACGTCAACACGTTTTTGTTAATGTTTGAGAAGAATGTCAAAGAAAATAAGTCAAGCTTCACAGCAGCATATCATCGTTTCGACTCATTCTGCAATTATACATTCCATTAAATAATAGAACGTGTATCGTATTATGTGATGTTAGTACGTATCATAATGAAGTATATTATACAGCGATTATACACAAGTATTTGAACTATTTATTAGAAATATAAGATGGAGCCATACGCTGGCATACAAGTATTGTTGTTTGCAAAATGATGGTCATATAAAATATAATAGCTGAATGGCATTTGCAATCCGATCTCATGGCAACGAATTTTCCTGCCATAGTCAATCACAAAAATTATCAGGTCTACAGCCTGAATGTTTTCTTGTGGACCAAGTCCGCATTTTAGATCGGATGAAGCCTTTGAGTTGCACCGATGTCATCTTCGTTTTGATGCGATTGGAATATTAGCCAAGCGTTCACTTATTGGTCTGAAACATAACCGCATACTGGTTTGATGTCATACGAAGATAATAGGTCGTTCAGGTTGAAATACAAAACACGTGTTTTAATGTTTTATCTCAGATGTAAGTTCGTTTTCCAATTAGATTGTGTTCTTCACGGCATTGTATTTACGCCATCTGAGTGCAATAAGATCAGCTTTGTGATTATGTGGTACGGTAAATATGCATGCAACTTCTAAGAAATCGAAAAGGCTATTTTACATCGATTTGTTGTTCGTCGCATTTATATTGCTTCAATATACACAGGAAATTTAGTCATCAGAGCGCGTCTCTTTAGACTTTTGATTAAATAAGGTGTTACTTAACATATATTAAACTGTCGATTTTTATATCGCCCCAAATTAAACATTTTATAAAAAGTTTAATTGTCTTGCAATTCCATGGAGCAGTATACCTGAGGAGCCTGTGTTTTCATTTCATTTCGGTTCCGGGCTTTTAAATTCACCGATCATCGTTTAGTAGACTACAGTATTTTATCATCCATTGCGTTTGGTCAATGTTCTCATGAAAATATATATTCATTGTATAAGCTTTTTATATTCTGAATCCCTTTTCTGCATTTCCAGATTTTGCAGTGAAATACATTTTATTTTTGAACTAATTAATATCAAGATTGCACATTTTAATTACTTTATATTTGGACGGTATTTACTGATAATATAGACGTTGCACCAAATAACAAAAGTTGGAGTGATACCAAATTTTACTCAAATAATGTTTACAAGTTTCTCTTTGTTTCAGTACATATGTATATGATTTATGTATTGTTATTTGGTAAAGAAAAATTGTAAATATATTGTAAATATAGAATTCATATTAATTGGTCGCAGTAGCATCAGTTTTGTAATTGGCGTCTGTATAAAACTCTTCAAAACTAAACCGGACTTATAATTAGTTTTGTCTAGTAATATTTTTGTTCTGAAATACTAAATGGTGTTGTTTTGTAACTCTACCTATGAAGGCTTTTGTGGCCGAATTTTAATCTATGTGTCACCACTCACAATTATGGGAATCCGTTGTTAAAAAGATTATTGAGTATCTATAAGCGACAAACCTTTACAGCAGCACATTCGCAATATGTAAACCAAACAAAGTTCCCAGTGTATACATTAATGGGTGTTTACATGAATAAAATATATTCACTTTCTACATTATAAAAAACTCAATCTCAAAATCGATACAGCATGCACGCTTATTAGCGTAGTGTTTGATATCAGAATAAATAACTGTATAGCCTTTCATAGATGCCAATATTTAATTGAGTGCATTTAAATACATAACCGGATTATCTGCAAACACGGTTATGCCATTATTGAAAGTTTAAAGACAACGGTGCATATGGTGTACGAAAAACATGCTTATTACATTGGCGTTTATCGGTTGATACTGTCGAGCAAAATCGTGATTGGCATCGAGCACAAACATGATTCGCACTCTTACATTACAAGCCAAATGTTAAAAATTCATGTTTATGCTTCATACATATGCTGAAACTAGTTTGTCATTACGAAATGGCAGTTTTGAAGGGTGCACCAGAACTAGAATGAATTTTCCTAGCACTAAATCATAAAAAACGACCCTCAAATATTGCAGCATACTTTTAGTCATCTTTGAACGTTTACCCGACTACACATATATATATATATATATATATATATGAAAAGTAAACAAAACAGTGTTTGCCATTAATACATATACATGCACATACAAATGGTTTGATGTCAAAATGACACGATGAATCGTTGTTAGGAATTATGTATTATTATGATTGTGAACTTTACTATAGTTTATTCAGTCTGTCTTAGAAGTAATCGTTAAAAAGAACGTACAACATATAATTTTGTCAATAAAACATTAAAACTCTACGAAAAAAACTGCCATGATAATAAACAGAAAACAAACGCGTCTGTTATTTTACCGCATTATCTGCTGAATATTTAATGAGGAATATAATACACTAACTCCCAGTGGCTTTGAAATAGCCCATACGTGCTTGGTTGTTTGTGTGTGAAACATTATCATTTTGATATCGTTTTTCAGCAGAAAGCGACATTGTATTTGTCATTAAATGGCCACATAGTTAGGATTGATAAATAAACATACACATAAACTGCACGATCAAATACTTGCGGCACATATTTGTACTTACATAAACGGTTTCCTATACTAATGTATGAAGGTCATGTCAACAAAAAATATTAATAGATTCCTGTTCAGACAAATTAACTGGAGATGATGTATTGTTGCCTATTAAATAGAATGTATGTCAAGTAAAAGAATATTAAAAGATCTTCCGATGTATAAACATGATAATGTTACATTGTTTTTAATAAGAAACAAGTCGCCTACTCGTTATTTCTAATAACTATTTGAGATCAATAGTGTCTTATTCGTCTTTTTTAGTGCATTCACCTTTCTGCGAGTGATTTTTGTTCATAAATAGCATCTTAATATGTATATTGAAGTATTAACAAGCCAGATCATATCAAGTTCATCCGCCTTTGACGTATACGTGTTATAAATGAACGACCACTTCAAATCGTATAGTTTAACTCATGCTTGTTCACATTTTGAAAAAAATAAACCTCATGTCGTTGCAGCGATACCCGTTAGGAATAAGAAATGCATTTTCCATTAAAATATATTACATTGTAAATGAAATAGTTTTTTTAAGTAAACATTAAAATCTGTAAGAGTTAAGCCTTTATTATATCGAATATATATAGAGTAAAAAACAACTCGTTCTGCATGAACTGTTGAAACCATGGAACCGTTAAATGGTTATAACCGGCGATTTCATGGCGATTGGTTGTTGGAGGCAGCCATAAATATGTCACTTGAAACGCATGGAGAATATTTTTGTGCTGCCAAAGAAAATAATTGGATCATTTTCGACATTTATACTTTACGCATGGGACATTATTTAATGCATCAGATCAACAATCGGCGATCAGCAAAACCATCTGTGAATGTTTTTTCGAAACATCATGTACAATTAGTATGCATAATGTAGCAACCTGAAATTCAAACCTTACTGCTCCATCATTTGAACAGACATATAATTAAATATAAATCACAACAAGAAAATTTTATGTAATTAGTATTTAGTTACTCACTCGCTAGATGCAGACCAGAGCAGAAATATTGTCACAGTTTGAAGCACTATGAAATGAAGCTATACAAGGTTCAAATATAGTTCGTCTTTGATACAAGAGCTTCAGATAATAAACATATTAAAACATAAAGGTGTCGTCATGAATTGTACGAGAGATGCCACATTGATTATTGTAAATACCAATTTACCTATGTGCATTTGCATAAGGTTATACTTCGAACAATTGGTTAGTTATGATAGCTATACATACTAAATCAAGTAAATAAAATCTTTTTCAAAAGTTGTGGTGTTATTTGGAAAAACTCCACGATTAATATATAGTTCAGTGGATATTTCTTGAACTACTTTTAATGTCAGTCGTTTAGTCTGTATGTTAATGAAATAAAACGATTTTTTTGCCTAGCGGAAAAGAGTGTTTTATAGGGAGTTTAAAAAAATATAGTTATTCGAATTGTTTAAAAAATAATAACTAATTGTGTTAAAACAGAATTTCTTGTTGTATTGTTCGGATCAATCAAGTATTGTTTCTTAAATTTTACAGCCTAACTTCATGACTAAAAACTGGATATTATCACTCTTTATTGTGGATAGTATTTGTGAAATAAAAAAGGATCCTTATTATCCTTTAGACATTCATATACATGTCTGTACCCCATTGTCATTGCCTTGTTAAATGATTTTATGAACGCGCAGTTAGGTAAAAAAAGAGCGCTATTCTAAACATTGTCACTTTAATTTCATTACCAACGCATTCATTTTTAATATTATCGAAATGGCAGTAAAAGACGATTTTTAATTGAATATGAATAAGTAATGAAGACAAATGTTAAGATAAATAGCAGCATATCGACCCAGACGGCACAAAGCGTCCTGACTGTTTGAGCGTAAAAACATGTACCAAAAATATAAGCGGCTTTATATTTAAATAAAAATGTTCATTATTGTTATACTGTGTTATACACGTTTACATGTTTTTGACACACATATTAAAACGTGAGTATATTGATAATCGTCTCAATTGAACGTGTGTTATGTCACCGCATTTGGAATTAATGCCGTAGAATTATGTTATAGACACCGATTTTTACTTCCGTATTTCAATATATTGGTATAAAAGGAAACGGATAACACAAGTATGATGTCTTGACACACAGTTTTTAAAACGTTATGTGAACATTCGAACACCATTAATATGATACTCGTATTTGGTAAGAACCAAAACAAACATATAACGGAGGCCGCACTGTCTATTTAAATTCACATATGTGCTAAGCTAAGCTTTATAAACAACATCCCCATAGCTATTATTTATTTTTATTTTTGAGGAACGTTTTCTTTGTTTTTATAAATTAATGCTGACAAGAGATATACAGTGTTTGACCCAAATAAAAATAGCGTTATCTCCACCGATGTACATCTCATTTCTTGGTGAATTCCTGGCAAAGGTGCACAGCGCATGATTTTGCCCTTCGTATCATGAACGCTAACATTTTTTATTAAGGAAAATATATTAATATGTACAAATATTGTGGTTTGTGTTTGATGTGTTTTTGTGATGGGGAACATAAGGTATATAAGGTTATGTCAGACCTTCAAGTAATCACTCAGCATGAATCTACCTTGTGCTATAATTGGTGTCTCTTTACTTATGTTACATCTTAAAGGTGTTATTTGGTTGCAGATTTACTTCATTTCAAAAAAATGTTCTTTAAATGATAAATGTAAATGCGAAGTGTAATTCATAGTGCACACAGAGGAAGAAGTATTTAGTAACAACGTAAGTAGAATAAAAGTAATCCGAATATTCCGGAAGAGCAACCTCATCGCACCGACGTTCATTTTCAGAGATACATTGTATGTGTAGCCCAATAATTCAATGTTTTGAACACTGAAGCCTGTTTAGGCCCGTGTATTTGTTAATTTTTATTGACTGAAACAAACATTATCGTCCAGAGTCAAGTGCATACGAATGCTTACAAACCCGTCAGATATATTAAATATGTATATACGCTGTTTGACACATTATTGTGTAAAGTCCTCTCTGCAACAATTAAGGCCATATAATCAAATGAAATGCACACGGATTGTCGGTATTGCGTGAAGATTATTAAAGATAATTAAATTTAGTGTTATATATTTGTTAAAACATACCGGCTCATATTGGTTTGCAATTCATTGTTTAAAGTGAACAGTTTAAATTCCAGAACAGTTGCGGGACTTCATTATTAATGCAATTTCAAATGCGAAAAGCCAATAACATCTGAATATTTGATGAGGAATATGACACATTAATGACCTTTTCAGGAACGAAACAAAACCCAACAAGATCATTGGGATTTACTATGAACAACATAAGCGCACAAGATAGACGTTAAAGCCAATAATAACACATGTTTTTCTCTGGTATTCTTGATTAAGACTAGTATATACTTCGACATTAAACCTACCTGCAATAATGCATTTTCAGTCATAAGTACGAAAAATATAGCCATGTTAGAACATGTCGATTCGTTGGTAAATGTGGTGATTTAAAATAGTCGAGTCACATTGCAATTTTTATGTACGTATTTTGTGAGGAATTAAACGTCTTAAGTCGTTTCCAACATGAACGATAACATCGCCTATATCCGATGATTTGAAATTTTACTAAATGATAATGAACAAAATCGAAAAATTGTGGGGTATTGCACTTTTTATATCACATATTTAGTGCAAGGTCGAGCCTTGCCGATGCGAGCGCATTCTTGTAGATAATTGCTGTGGTATTGTAAATGGAGTTACTTAATAAACACACGTCATAATAAAAAAGGACTATTTTGTCATGCAATAAAGGTTTACGCAATATGACCTATGCTGCAATCTGACCTACGCTTATAATATCGCGACCTGAACGTGTCCCTCTTGTAACAGCATCCAGAAAACAACGAAGTTTAATTACATCTTGTATGTTTTAATATGTATAGGCAATTATATTTATGGTATAATAAAAGGCACATCATTTCAAGTAACTGGTGTTGAAGGTCATATCGTTTTGATTCACGATGCATGTTCATGCATTTAAGTATGAAAAGTTTGTTTAATAGTATACCACCGTTGGTTTTTCTGTAGGAACTCATGGTTATGGTAGACTCGAAACATAATAAAAAGAATACCTTGATTATCGAGTATAATTTAATAAAGTATAAGGCCATGTTCTTTACAAACTTAACTTTATTGATAGGTAGACTGTATATTGTTCCATCTTCCTAGGACGAGACAAGTTTTTGGTATTCGTATTTGTATTATATTGCTTAAAGGAAATAACATAATTGCGACAGAAAATAATGTTCGTTAATATGATATGGAATGACCGAAGCGTAAGCAAAGAAAAACGATTGGACAAATAATATAACTTTTTATTTATGAAGTATTAACAACATGAATGAAGTAAAATATGTATCGGGGTACGAATAAAATGGGTATGGTTTAAAACACTTAACTATATAGTTCATATGTAAATGTAAATATATAATGTACATAATTATGACAAAAACCTTGTTATGAGTTTATATTTGAATTATATTAAAGGCATTTACAATCATAAAGCATGTATATCAAAAGAAAAATATACGAAAATTACTAGATGCTACCATCACTGCATGTGGAATCTGTGGTTGTTAGTCGATGACGGAAACAACCTTTCGCCCCTTCTTTATAATCCACGCAATGCACATGTTCATGTAATGTATACCACTGTGCAACTGGTTTCCGCGTGTTCTCCAGCGTTTCATACCAATGATCGCGACCAATGCCAGTGAAGCGAGGTCCAACGCCACAACATCCCATTATCTCATTCCTTCCGATCCTGAAGCACAAAAAAGATTCATTATAAACAAAGATTCTGTATTAAAATACGTTTTTGAACTACAAAACACAATGTATTATCCTACACCGGCAACCACAACACCGAGTATTGGAAGTAGTTTTCGTTGATGTTGCCTTTCACTTTTTGAACTGGCGTAACTGAGAACATGTGCATGCTGTTTTATACATGTGTATATTACAATTCAATCACGAAATTAATGAGTACGGATAAAATGTGTTCTCATAGCAATTATGTTACCTGTCATAGTCAACAACTTTAATTATCAGATCAACATCCTCAACGTTTTCTTGTGGAACATCAAATACCATCGCCTCGTTGTAGATCGGGTTAAGCGTGCTTCGTTTAACGGTCGTCTTTTTCTTCTTGATCCGCTTGCCTTGACATATTAGCGATGCCTTTACAAATGGGTCTGAAAAAATAAACGCCCACCGATTAGATATAATACCATGACAAATGGCTTGTGCATGTATATTCATCGTTTATTTTAGTTCTGTTATAATTATTGTGTGTTTCCATGACATTTCAGTTAACGCCTACTTGCAATAAGACCTGATTGACGAGTACATGTGGAATTACAACGACGTCTCAGAATGAGCAAATGTTATTTTGTTCTGCGTTCGTATACTTCTCATTTAAATTAACTCGCTTGATCAGAGATTCAAAATACACAGGTATTTGTTACGCCTCCTTGTAGATTAGGTAGTTGCCAATATTCAGAAACAGTTTTAAATATAACACTAGCGGATGAAAACAACTGCTTTGTTCATGAAAGTGTTAATATTTAATTTCGCTACACTATATGTTCAGTATGATTATTAATTTGATAATCGATTTAGTGACCTGTTTTAAACTTTGTCGTTGAATAGTGGCAATCTATGTTAGTATCAATCTAAAGCCCAGGCACAAGCCTAGTCAATTAAATAATTAATGCAATGTCATATACAGCTTTATTTCCTGAAAGGGTCACTACGAATTATACCCGAGGAGCCCGTGATGTCCATAGCTTTCAGGTTCCGAGCTTTCACCGCTGTTAACGTCAAACGCCCAGCGGTTGGTAGATAACATAATGTTATCATCAACTCCCCTAGGTCAAATTTCTCCTGAAAACGAATAATGTGAAATATCTTTACTCTGTATTCAGACTCACGTTTCAGCATTCTCGAGAATTTGATTTAGTGACATTATTTGTTCTTAACAGTGTATACCGCTGTTAAAGCGTTAAAATACATGATAAAAGAAAACTACGAACTTAAATTATTATTTTAAATCATAACTATTACGAAAAGCCCATATATTATTAAATATCGATATGATAAACATATAATATATGAAAGATCACATCTTATGTTAAAATGTATGAATCTAAAACATAAATATTTATGCGATTGTATTGATCTATTTATATAATACTGTAAAAATAAGGTATCACGTTTGCTTGTTTCAAAACATAATGTTCAAAATTGTAATTTCAAGATAATTGCCTGATTGTGCTAACATAATTTCCTTTTGAAGGGTTATACTTTATTGTCTTATTGTGACATCAAGTTCTACGCAGTATGGCAAATTTTGTGATATTTACCTGATTTGTTGACAAAATGTCCTTGGTGAAGTATGTTTCGGCGACCAGCCTGTTACCTTCGGGTACAATATCAGTAACAATTACTGTTCCGATAAGATCGTGGCGTGAAAATCGGTCAAAATCGTAGACACTAAACTGCAAGATTCGTCCCTGGAGTTCTTTAAAAGCTACGTTGAATGAGTAGGTCTCGTGGAATTCCGGATTAAGCGTTTTTCGGTGCACCTTTGTTTGAAATTTATGCCTACGGTCCGGCAGAAGATACGTTTTGATATACGGATCTGACGTACCTGAAAAGTCTTTCGGCGGGAGATTGCATGCTTTCACAATGCATATATTGAGAAATTCCTGTTCGTAGTCATATTTCAAACTATAATGCATTTGTCCGCAAATAGAATGCTCAGATTTCACAGAGTCGATAGAAGCCTGTTTGTACAACTCTGGTTTGATTTCTCCAAGATTGGGTTGTTCGGTATGTTTTGCGCTTTGCACGGAGAATTCTATTTTAGACAAATCAATTTGATGCGACATGTGCCGGTGAAAAAGCTGATGACGCTGCGACACTGTAGGCATTGTTGATTGTCGTAAAGATTTGAAAAACGATTTTGCCTTTGAGTGTCGTTCTGATGTGTGATCTTCGGCGTCGAAGTCTGGTTTCACAAGATCTGGTGTGCTTTTGCTGATTTTTAAGTTGAGATCTAATGCCGAGTCTGGTGAGCTATCACCTTTGAACGTCTTTTTCCAGACGACTTGGCGCTTCACACGCCGCCGTCTACATGCCAACCAGGCAACAAATCCCACAACCGAGCTTACTAACGTGAGAGTGACTCCCGCCGCGAGTACAATGTACATCACTGGAACACCTGATATAAGAAGAAGTAAGGATAAGTGTATGCAATGTACTACGTGTATCAACTATTTAAAAATATTTCAAGTGATCTAGTTGAATAATCTTTATTTGTTTGTCTATCAACAATTTATGGTGAGTAATAAAACATACAATGTAAAGATATGAATGATATGACAGCGTGACAGCGAGAAATAAATAACATTTCTACGGAACTGAGATACAAAATTGTGATATAAATTTAATCTTATTTATGATCTAAAATGAGCTGAATATGATGCTATTCAAACAAATACCACTTGTTTAAATCATATTCTTAGAACATAAAATATAAGGAATAAGTGTTTATGTAAGTGTGATATTGTATTTTAAATGCTATTATGTAAAAGGTGTCATTTGAATATCGTATATCGTCACTCATTAAATGACAATACAATCGTACGCGAAAATCAACGAATTTGCTCCATATTTTTAACAATACTTGTTTGACAGATTGCATTGACAAGAGGAACTAAGATACCGGTTTTCAATAAGCATACATTATAATTGCATAGGCAAGGCGTTGAACATGCCAAATAGGCAGAATGTCACAAATTCAACAAAAGTGCAAATTACAAAGTCATTATCGTTTAAAATTTATACACCTGTATATACAATTGTAGCTAAATATCATCTGCAAACGTTGGCCATACAAAAATTGGCCTCATTTCAACTGTTTAAGAATAGCAAACTGACAAATCGGACGAAATCGACAGTTTTTGCTAGGTAGGACAAAAACCCGCACTCCAATCTAACCATAACCATCCGTGTAAATACGTGCTAACAAACAATGCTATCACATTATATCGCTTAAAATTGACGAAAAAGAGTTAAATAAACAACTTACCCCTCAAAACTAATTCCAAAAGTTTATATTTTCTTTGCAACAACTGTTCAACCCTTTTTTATTTACTTGAAAACGAAAGTCGCCATTCATGCTCTTGAACCCGGCTTAGCAATGTATTACACGGACAGAGCCAGGCACAATCAACAACAACAACGACGCTTTGACAAATGGCGACCGCTGATTACTTTCACGGAATGGATGTAACTAAATGAAAAATACTAACTCATTCTGATTGTATTGGAATTAGTTTTTATGGGTAAGTTGTTTATTTAACTCTTTTTCATCAATATAAACCGATAAATTGAGATAGTATTGTTTGTAAGCACGCATTTTCACGAAGGGTTATGGTTAGATCGGAGTGCGGGTTTTTGTCTTACCTAGCGAAAACTGTCGATTTCGTCCGATTTTTCACTTTGTTATTCTTAAACGGTTGAAATGAGGCAAATTTGTTTATGGCAAACGTTTGCAGATGATATTTAGCTACAATTTTATATATAGGTTTATTAATTTTAAACGATAATGACTTTGTAATTTGAACTTTTGTTGAATGTGTGACATTCTGCCTATTTGGCATGTTCAACCCCTTGTCTATATATTATATATCATATACGATTTTTTTTGTGCCGGATCCCTATGTATAATAGTGCAACTCACTTAAATTTGTCTATCTTTATATGACTATCTAATGTCCGTAAAATACGATAGAAGCAATGGCACTATAATATAGATGTATGCAATAGCTGTGATACTACTGATTTGGCAAGGAATGGACTACAATGTCTCCCAGAGGATATACCATGACCTATACAGATTCGGAGCAGAGGATATACCATGACCTATACAGATTCCGAGCAGAGGATATACCATGACCTATACAGATTCCGAGCTTTTTTCAACAATACATTCTATGAATTTATGCATATGTTTATATCAATTAGCTTTAATTGTTTTGATGGTAATGACATAAAATAGCATTGAGATACAGCAATGTTATGTATTACTTTATCCAGAATGATATGTGTATGTATAAACGGAGTATCGTGACCTTTACATTCACATGTCTGCACTTGCCCTCCGGCTAAAATAGCCTCTCAAACAGTCAGTGGTAGCATAAAGCAACCAGACAATATTCTCACAAAGTTAATCCAGCTTTGCCGTATAATACGCATGTCAATCGTACCAATATCCGTTCGGAATGAAACCTTTTTATTTAAGTATAAGCAATTGATACACTTATTCTATGAAGATAATCCGCATGTCTACGTCCAATTATTTTAATCAAATAAGAAATATTTAGTTCATGAAAACATCAAATATATAATATTCTTTTCATACTATGGTATCTGACTAAAAACACGTTACCTACATTTGTGAAGCTTAGTTTTTTTTAATACTGATTATACGAATATGTATATGAAAAAGAAAACAAATACGTATAAGTAAGACGCATTTCGTGTCGAATGCTTGGTATATGGTATACATTTATTTGGCACATTATACAAAATCTAAACTTTTTTTTGAAATAGCATAATGCAGTTGTGTTATTATTAAATATTTCAAATAAATGTTGTTTTACACCCGAAATGTAGTGAGAAAATATCACGTGACGAACTTATATTTAAGCTTTTACCTATGCATGTTAAAACATATGTGTCTTGTTTTGATGAAATTGGGCTTAATGCATGTGCGTAAAGTTTCGTCCAAGATTATCCTGTGCAGTCCGCACAGGCTAATCAGGGACGACACTAGCCGCTTTAATGGTATCTTTCTTTCAAAGGAAGTCCCTTCGTACCAAATTTTTTGTTTAAGCGAAAAGTGTCGTCACTAATTAACCTGTGCGGACTGCACAGGCTAATCTGGCAAGACACTTGCCGCACATAAATTATGCCTAGTTTTCTCAGAACGTGTCTAATATGATCAACATCAAGGGGAATCTTTCTGGTATTTCAAAAAAGATATTATTTTAAACTGAAGCGCATCATGTACATTCTCAACATGCCGGAGGCTGTAAAGATGTGACACTTTCTGTAATAAATTGTACGTATCTTGCTATCAAAAAACCATCTCAATTTATTATCGACATTTCAATGACAACTCTCCACAAGCCGTTTTGTTGTTGCAATTTACATAGTTGTGCGTTTAGAAACTTCCTTTCACAGATATTTGGGCATTTAAATATGATGCAAATTGGAGAAAAACAAACGTAACGCTACATCTTTACAATCTGTATCACCTATATGTTTTTTGCACAAAATTAAAGCCATAACAAATCCACATCATCTATTGTAATAATCAATAATCAAACCAGTGTACTATTTAGCGATGTGGTCCATTTTTTAAAGTTTATTGACATAAAGTTGTTTATAAGATGATGTCCCTTTAACCTTTCAATAGTTTCCTTATTTTTAAAATATTGCTGAAGCATTTACGCAAATTACGAAATGTTAAAAGCCTATGAACACTCAAAATCAACGAATATTTAGTACACTGTTAAAAAAAAATAAAGAAAGCACAAAAAAATGCAATATTCTTAATAGCAAAAGCCAACATTCCAACGCTAGATGTGGACTGGAAACATAGATTTAACAACATTTTTTGCATGAAAATATATTGAACACATGGTCAAGTACCATATTAGTGTGCATGTGACGTATGAATAGATATCGTTGCGGGAAATTAAAATGAAATATATTTTGCTACAAAAAATACAAACGAGCATTTTGTATCTCGTTACATCTTTGTTACCATACCACATCCAGCGTTGAAATTTTGGCAATAGCTATAAGAAGCTCTGATTGTTTTATATGTAAACTTTAATTTTCGAATTTTTTGCGAAATACTCATAGATTTTGAGTATTTTTTATATTGTAATGTTAATAAATGATATGAATTTAAGGTTAAACTATACTGCGGCATTCTTAACAACGAATTCACAGACGATGCACAGTTCTTTGCTTCAATACAGTATACATGAACATATTCGTAAACATTTAGAATCACCTCTTGATTACACATTATTTTGTTTACAATACTATTCAATTGCTTAAAACATTTATTTTAGATGCGAACGTCGCATCTAAACAAATAAAGTCAAATAATGAACACTATTTATAAAAAAACTTACCGGCTAGCATGTGTTGCATTTTGACCTTTAAAACAGAGTGTGGTTATATGTAGACTCTAGAACACTTTATAAATCCATTTTCGATGCGGTTGTTCCAATAATATTTTGATATATTATGTCTGTATTCAATTTGGGAAACAACGATGTGTCTTATACAATCCAACAATTATACCACCTTCCTGAATAAACCATTATTATTTCCAGTTTTGAACTGTGAAAAAAGTACAACAATGCGTTTATCTTCCACACTTAGTACAAAACAACTGTCTACCTATGGACAGTGATCCGCTAGCACATATAGGTAGACCACGCGACAATCTAACAATCTAACACCGATCAATGCTGCCAATGATGTTACTGAGCTGTCGCCAGATCCAAACGTCATCCGGAAAAGCAATATGCGCTGTCGACGGTATGGGTTATTGCGAATCGATTTAGCAGCCTTTATCTGCCGGCTAAATCGTAAATAGTGGATGCGTTTATACAGGAGCGAATTTGCCATCGTTTCACTTTTGAAATTTTATGTCATCGAAGTTTGCACGCACATTCCACATTAATCTTTTGTGATGATAATGTTCTTTGAAGTTTTTTTTTAAGAAACAGTGTGGAAATGGAATATAAAACCAGAACACCATCATTTTTATTTAAGATCTCGTATGGCCCAATACAATCTATTACTTCGTATATCCCATACACTTTATACATTAAGGCATGTTCATATTTAAATGCATCTATTAATTAGTTGCAACGTGAAGCTCGGCGAAAAATAAAAGGATTTTAAAGTATGATTTTGCTTCCTGTTTTTTTCTATAATATTTGTTTACTTCTAAAATATACGTTAGACCTACGAATTACACAAATTAGTAGCTTATGCATTCAGTAAACTATATTGTCCAAATTTTCAAAATAAATAGTACGACAACACAATGAATACCAATGAAGAATAATTTGCAAAATGACATGCGAGCACCACATATGTGCGAATTTATTTCAATTAGTTGATTACATAGTATTTGCACTTTGGCATAACCGGAATAAAATAAGCATATCGTATTGCATATTGTATTGATCGTTTGGTTGTCTCCATTTTAAATATTAACACATTGCTTGAATAGTCAGAAATTGTAACGAAAAATATCAAAACAAACAGTTGCAAAATATGTATTGCATAATTTAAAAGGTTTCTCAACAATTGACAACTTCATGTTTTTATAATATAAAATGTTTTAGAAACTTATAAATTACTATGCAAGTTATAATTGTGTGTATTTGATTTATTTGTGTTACTCCTCTCAATAACAAAACAAATAAAATTCGTAACGACAATATGCACTCACGGCTTATAAATTTCGCTGCAATACCTCAGTAGAATCTTTTATTATTACTGAAAAGCAAATATGTATTTCCTTTAATTCGTATAGAAGAATCTGAAAATTAGGACGTGTCATACTTTTTTAGACGGGTTCGCAATTTTGTTTACGTTGAAAACGTAAGGCATCAGTTCTTCATTAGTTTCTTCGTATTTCGAATAAACTTCCATTACCATCAAAGACAGGTGGTTGTGATACCCATTAGCGATAGAAAGACATTATATGTTTTTACTGCAAAAGGTCGTCTGGTACACTGAAATTAGCTGCATAACTTATGTAAGTACGTTTTGCACTATTCAATTTACAATAATTAACACTATTTATACTATTATAGCCAAATTATGTAATCAAAAGATTATTTCTTAGAAAAGCAACCAAGTCAGAAAATATAGACCATAACATATTGAAATGAAAAGGAAATAATACAACATAACATGAATGCAATAGGAGTTCTAAACTCTAAACACATTTAAATGTGTTGCTATAATTTACAAGTAGTTTAATTATGATCATACGAGGAGTGCGTAAAAGTTATGTTAAATTAACAGCTTGAATATATTTTCTTACAAAACTTAAGACCAGCCAAACTGAATCAGTTGTTCAGCATCATTATCGATAGAGTTATACGTAGTAGACATGCCAAACACTTAATTGTTTGCACGAAATCATTAACGTTGGACAGCCTTTTGTATGTTTATAATTTAACATGTGAATAAATACATAATATACATATATAACCTTCCAAACTGCACTATTGCATAATGTGTAAATGAAAGATTTCTCAAAGACAGCAGTAATGTTTAATAATACTCGTTTACATTGCAAAGAATACACCTGTGTAAAAATGCAGACCGCTCGAAATACATGCTTAGACAGTTTACGAGTGCTATGTAAATATTTACGCCCATGGCTAAATGTTTTGCAAATAAATTTACATATTAAACAGTTGGTGTTTTTTTATACCCAAAATACCATAATCCCCTTTTTAAGATTCTTACATCTATAAAATCCCAGGCATATTAGCGCGACTCTCTCACTGCGTGTGTAAATTATACAAAAAGCCGCAGAGATGTACGCTTTGCTGTATGAGCACGGTTTGCCTAGTGGTATAAGTGTTGAATTTTTACTCTAAGGGTCTGTGGTTCAAGTCCAGTTGCGGATTACATTTTCTTCTTTCTTGAATTGTATACTTGATTTTTTACTGGAGCTGGTTAGTTTCCGTCTTTATATTTATCAAATGTATTGCAGTATATGAGAAACTTCAATGCATGCACAACTTTGTTAAAAGGTCCCTATAACTACACATAAATTCGATCAGAAAATCTGAATACTAGTCTGAAGATGACATTAATCGCGAACTTAATAGAGAGTGAAACGAATACATATTATATTATTTATACAGTGGAAACCACCGTTTATCGACCAATGGAAACTGCTTAGTTTCTAAAGCAGTTTCCGGGTGAGAAGAATCTCGTATACATGTACTTGTACATTTGTACATGACAATGCAATAATGATAATGCCGTTTGTAATTATATTTACAAAATAGAGTGTTACGTTAATAAATGGATTGTAAAGTATGAAAACTAAATCACCACAGTAATATTAGTCCATAATATTAAAAAATCACATTATTTTGAAAGCAAAAGTGACTTGAACATGTCAAATGCTTTTAATACGAACATCAGTGGATGCCTTTAAAATTCACCAATAACCCGTAATTTGCTTTTGCACTTATATTATAACTGCAAAAAATAAACGATAATAATATAACGTAATATGTATGTATGTTGAATGTTGTGATAAAAAATCGAAAATGAATCTGGAAAATTAAATCTAATCTGAAAGTTGTACTATCCCGATATAGTAGAGGCTGAATCAGTCTTAACCCGGACAAAATTAGAACAGATTTGAAACTTAGAATTTCTGAAAAGTTATAACTGATAGATTCTGAATTAACAAAGTTCTCGAAAATTCCCATCCGGAAAACCTCAGAATCCAAGATGGCGTCCAAGATGGCCGCCGTAAGTTAATATCAGGGTTAAAATCAGAAATGTCACTTTTTGAAAGATATGATTAGTAATAGTATTATAAATACTCTTGTAACTTATTGGCATTAGATTAGCAAATTTTATCAACTGTCTTTAACATAATTTAGGTCAAGGTCAAGGTCATATTAAAGGTCAAAGGTCAAATTTTGAAGAAAATTACCCATTTTACCACAAAGGAGTTACGTTTGCAAGAGTAAATGGTGCAATCTGATATAATAATCTTTACGGTAGTAGAGTACAAGTAAAACTTGTTTCTCTGCTGGAAGTAAAGCAATATCTGGTTACCAAGGTAACAGCAATAATGGCTTCCAAGATGGCCGCCATCAACTATGTAGAAATAGAGGAAAATCGTAAATTTGACTTCTCGAAAACTATGATTGAGAATGGAAACATAAATACTCATGTAACTATTCGACATTAGATCAACACATTTTATCATTTTTAATTGTCATACTTGAAGTCAAGGTCAAGGTCAAAATCAAATTGAAGGTCACAATATCAATTTTGGAAGGCAATTGCCTGTTTTAATACAAATCTGCTAGCTCTCTGAATTTCATCTCTTCTATATTGTTTTTTGTTTGTTTGTAGAAATGAATTTCTATTTTCTAACGTCAATAACATCTTCACGTGTTACCTTGATGCACGGAATGATTTGACTTGTTTCAACTTTTGGTGTTATGGTTGCAATTATTCCCATTCCATGGAAAGTGTTTGACCCATCCAGCGTACAAATATTATGGTCTACATTGTCAGCTATGTATTGGATGAATTCATTAGTTTGTGCTCGTAAAGTTGTTCCTTGCTCGACAGCTGCACTTGATTCAAATTTCAGAACCTCCTGATAATAGCTACAGAACCCTAGACTATTCAAAGTTTCAACCAAATGCCTTGAGCGAACAAATGATGAACCTGGATTGCCAATCTAATATGTACCTGCAGAAAACTTGAACTCAAATGCAGTTTTGTCTGAAAACATTGTGTTGGGTCATGTGCAAATCAATCTGAGATATCGGTGGACTAAACGGTGTCTATATATGTACATTATAGTTGGATTCAGACAGAGTCGTTAATGCAAAGAAAGGTTAATTGGTTCATATGTTGGAATTCAAACTTGGATTCATGACTTTATGCCACAATTTCAAATACGATAAGGGTTCTAAGGTTTGGACATTTTGTAAATATCTTCATTTAGAATGCATTACTTTAATAAGTATGTAATACCAAATTTTCTTCTGTTTTCAAATATGTATTGACTAATTCAAATGGTGAAATTTAACATTATTGCTTTTGAAACTCTAAAGGAGTATGTGCTTAGAAAGTATACTTTATTCTATGATATGCTTTAAAGGGTAATGATCTCTGATATACTTATGTTGTTTATATCTTGACTCTTTATGATGCAAGTATTAATAAGTGTATTTTCAATTAAAATGTACTTGAAATATATATATAACGATACATTTCAAACAATAAAAGATTGTTTAATTGTATGTCGTAAAAAATATTGGTACCCCACCCACTTCTATAATAACATACCTGAAACGTTGTACATACCTGAATTCAGTAAAAATATTAAAGTTGAGACTTTAATTTTGACATTATGTATATTGTAATGATATTTTCCACTTCAAAATGGAGATGAAATTATTATATAATATAAGAAAAGGTCATTTGAAGGCACATTGTAGACATATTGGACGCCATTTTTAACGCCATATTGGATTTTCAAGTTGATAAAACAAACCATAAGTGCAAACATGTTATTGTTGTGACATTACGTGAATGTAGGCAACAATTCCCACAATAAAATACTGTAAATTGTTTAAATAATTTAGAAAAAAAGCCTTTTTTAGGTAAATGGACGCCATTTTGGACGCCATTTTGCACGCCATATCGGTTATTTTTGTATGTAAACAAGCGATTTGTAAAATTTTGCTATTATATCATTATTTCAAAAGATTTAGGCACGAAAATAGTTATACTTTAAAGAAATGATCTTATAAGTGCTCATAGTATCAAAATAGACGGCATCTTGGACGCCATATTGGATTTTGAGGTTTCCCGGATGGGAATTTTTGGGAACTTTGTGATTTCAGAATCTACAAGCTATAACATTTCAGAAAATATAAGTTTCAAATCTGTTCCAATTTTGTCCGGGTATACCCTGCACAGCCTCTACTAATAAATGATAATACTACCTTTATTCAACAAATATGATTCAAAACGCTCGATTCGAGTTTGGAGTTAGGAGTTGTTCCTTACAACAATTAAGACCCATCCAGTACTGTGTTATGTTACTCCGAAAAGGTTTCAGTTATAGCATAGTTACTGCATATTTGATAAGGTCCATACTACTACGTATCCCAGTGATGTTTCTACAATATCAACTAGCAAACCTGTTCCACGAAGCATTACTCTTATACCAAATACCAAACCGAAATAGAGAATATCTCGTTTTGTTTTCATTTAAATTAATAGTATAATGCACATGAGGATATTTAAAGAATGTGTTTTACAGAATTTCGCTTTACATTAAAGAATTTCTCAACTTGGTATGACAAAATTGTAAGGTTTTGCGAATAGTTTTTCTTGAAGGCCGCTGTTAATTTAAAATTGAGATTCCATGCATTACAGATAAAATAATGGCCATAATCTTACATAATTCCGTATTTCATTATTGGCATAAGCCATAATTCAATCTGGATTTTGAATTGAGATCGATTTCGAATTGCTTTGTGTCACGGTCAAACACAATATCATACAAGAGAATCAATAACATGTTCAATCATCGGAAATACTTAACGTACTGCAAAAATAGTATTGTCCAAAAGATGCGATGCTTATCTATTGAAAGCATAACTCGTAATTTTTCGTTGCTCGATCTGTATTGTGATCTAGTTGGTAACCAAGGCTACCAAATGTTGACTCTAAGATAAGATCATTAACCCATTTAGGCACACGTTTCTTGTTTGCGTGTATTGTCTCGTTTCTTCTGTGGAATTGATTTTATTTTATTTGCAAGCAGTTTAACAGATCTATTTCACGTATACACTATAGTGATGGAAATAGTTGTATCCAATTGTCTTGAAATAGAGAACCAAGATGTGTACTTATTAAATTGTATGGATGATGTTTTTACTACAAATAGTAACGCTCTTATTTTTAAGCTAAGAAAAATCAAAAATTCCGGAAACAAGCAATATCAATTTCCTACTCGTTAGATACGTTAAAAAAAAGGGTACTTTCAAACGTTATGGCTTGAAAATCAATTGATATATATTGTAAAATACTTGCTAAACAGGAATTTGCAGATTCTTCGAAATATGTTAGTATTTAATGTTTCCAAAATATACTGATATCAATATTATATTATATATATGTAAATTTACAACAGGATGAGCCTATTTAAACCAGATGTATAGCTGTTAAAAACAGCATAGAATTTCATAAAACGTTCAGCGTTGCACCTAAAAGTGCTTTCATACCTTTCATTATGAACAATACGACACTTTTAATTCAAACACATAGATTAGCAGTGCATTTATCATAGATATACAGTTTGATCTTTATGTATATCGCTATGCATTAAAATATAATCATTACATAATGAACACAAAATGCTTTTACTAATAAACATTGGAAATAAAATACCTTTGGCCACACATGACTAAACAGGTTATAACAAACTGCTTATTAGCGTTGAGATATTTCGTGTGTACTGCTTGTCTGTAAACTGTACACTTGCTGTGTATCATTTCAAATTTAAACGACAATAACAAATATTTATTAATTGAGCTGTTTTCAATTTTATCATTATAAGTTATAAAAAACTTTACATACCGAAACTGACAAGTACTAGGGGTACTTTGTACTTTTTTTCCAATTCTTTACCAATCATTATTTTCTTTCCTTTTTTTACTTGTGTACTTTTTGACGATGCTGGAACAGCGTCGTCCAAGGTTGCATAACCAGTAGAAAATGTTCTCACACTGGCGGCCTATGTAAAAGACCGAGCCAGTCCGATTGAGATAACTCGATTTTTCAGTTACTTCCCTTTTGCATACGCCACTGCGTAGAAGCATTGATAACATTCTCCTAGCAGAGTTGTCGTTCGTGTTTCAACATTCAACAATGGCCGCCTTAATGAGAGTCTCGATTCAAAACTTTCTTACTGCATACATTGGCTTGTTTCGCTATTTAGAAGCTGTCATTTAGGATATATGAATTATTTATTCACTAAATTTCCGCTTATGACAACAATAGTTGGAATTCGAAGGATATATACTCGATGTGAATGAGGGACTTTCTGGATCGTAACAGCTTGACACGGCAAAACTGGCATACTAATTACTGGTATTTTTAGTTATTAAAAAAAAGTCACATTGTGCTTTATAAATTGTATTCGAGCATTT
This sequence comes from Dreissena polymorpha, assembly GCF_020536995.1. Taxonomy (NCBI): domain Eukaryota; kingdom Metazoa; phylum Mollusca; class Bivalvia; order Myida; family Dreissenidae; genus Dreissena; species Dreissena polymorpha. Next base: position 51,786,982 of record NC_068365.1, read on the forward strand.
TGCGACTTATTGAATGACTATGATACCCGATATCAATATTTCATCGGGGATTTGCAGATCACCAAGCTGTCCTGAGATTCAACATTGATTTCAAACTTTTACTGGTTAGTACTCTTTCTTAGTGTTAGTACTTTTTAACATTTTAAAGTTAAATGAACTGTGTCACAGAAAAAGAGACATTAAGGCGATTGTGGCCAGTTTGGATCTAGATCAGCCAGCAGTGGCTTGAAAGCTGTTTGCTTAAAAGCGTTTTTCTGACAATAACAAATAATTTAATTGGATACTGATTTGACTGCGCTTTTCTTGTGACCTGGCTCAAATAACAGAATTGTCATTAATCAAATTATTTATTTCGAACATTAATCAATTGTTTTTCTTGTCCCTCGGGATCATTGACTCCAGCACTTTCCTGTTGAGAATTGAATACTGCTAAAGGCGATACTAGGGGGCGTGAGAGATGTTGCACCTTCCAGTATCGCTCGATTGTTCATTGTCGTCTCGGGTACTACGTACATGTACACCGGGTACTCTTAAGTATACTTACATGTATCCCGGGTTCGGTAAATATACTAAAATGTACCCGGGAAATTTAACCTTAAATCAGTCGTTGTCGACTATTTTTTTGTAATAATTATATATATACATTTATGTGAATTTTCTGTAGAATGGCCTCTATATTATCGGAACACATACTCAAAAAGCATGTCGATGCGGTGTTTTTTTGAAGAGAAGTGTGTTTAAGATAATCGGTTGCGCCGACATCGGATTTTGGTCGCGAATACAACTCGGGTACAGTCTAATATGGACCGAGTACAATTACGTTTATTTACTGTACCTGGGGTACATGTAAGTATACTTAGAGTACCCAGGGTACATGTAAGTATACTTAAGAGTACCCGGGGTACATGTAAGTAGTACCAGAGCCGACAATGACCAATCAAGCTCCATTATCCCTCATGAACCGACTCAAAAAACCGAGTCGGCAATATTTGACTTAATTTTTGGTTTTGTTGCTCTCGAGGGATCGACAATTTCAAAATCTTCCTAAAAGCCTTACGGGTTTGATCCCCAGAAGCGACATTGAAAACTAGCATTCTTTGTTATCTAAAAGGTTGCTAAACCTGATTTACAATGATAATGTGAATTTTCTCTCACATGATGTTCATCAGTCATATTATATAAAAACTTACAGCAGTAGTAAACAACTGGACAATAATTAATGAACGCATCTTTCATTTGTCTTTGACACTTTGATTTTGACATGGCCTAGATTTAAATATGTCACTGGACTTTACCAGCACTCTTGTAACAGAGCTAAAGTTTAAATGTACCATTGAAGATCACCTAAATCCAGATTTGCTGTTATAGACGTGTGGAAAGTTTTAAGGGTGTGACAAGTAAGCAAAAATTGGTCATTACCCAGAAGCCACAACTGATCTATGACTGTATTAAAACAAGAAAAATCAGTGCCTGATTTAGATTTCCTTAGATAGTTCAATAAAAACTAATTTCATAAGCCTGGTAACAATTTAACGGTAATGCTACCAATGTGTCACACCAGGGCCTTGAATTTGAAATCTAGGACATGCAAGGTCATTTCTTCATGAACTCAGGACACAAAATTGTATTTTAAGTCCTTAATTGACCTGGCTATAGTTCTCAGATTATTATAAGCTCAATCAGTATATTTATATCATTATTTATGCTTTGTGTATTGTAAACATATACACAATCATGCAGTTACATGATAGCAATAAATAATATCAAAGCTACCCATACTATAAAGGTCATTGACAAAGCCTATGGTCAAAATGTGAACACATTGAGTGTAATCGCCCTCTCGTGCCAGCAAAAACAACACGTTGACAGGTTGTCATTTTTGACAGTTCTACTTTCACTTTCATTTTGTGATATCAAACTATTAACAATTATGTGGCTGAGAAAAATATCGCCATTGCTTTTTGACGATGCTGGAACAGCGTCGTCCAAGGTTTCATAACCAGTAGACAAATTTCTCACAATGGTGACCTATGTAAAAGACCGAGCCAGTCCGATTGAGATAACTCGATTTTTCAGTTACTTCCCTTTTGCATTCGCCACTGCGTAGGAGATTGCTCGTCATTGATTACATTCTCCTAGCAGAGTTGTCGTTCGTGTTTCAACATTGTACAATGGCTGCCCCCATGAGAGTCTCGAGTCAAAACTTTCTTACTGCATAAATTGGCTTGTTTCGCTATTTAGAAGCTGTCATTTATGATATATGAATTATTTATTCACTAAATCTCCGCTAATGACAACAAAGGATGGAATTCGAAGGATATATTCGATGTGAATGGATCACTTTCTATGGCTTCGCCCACGAGAGACTTGATAACACTCGTGTCAAAACTTTCTTACAGCTTAAATCGGCTTGTTTCGCTATTTAGTAATGCAACAATTAATGGAATTCGAAGGATATATCCAATGTGAATGAAGCACTTTCTGGATCTCGACAGTTTGACAAGGCAAAACTGGCATACTGATGATAATGGTATTTTAGTTATCAATTTAAGTCACATTTTGCTTTATAAATTTTGTTTAAGCATTTTGCGACTTATTAAATGGCTATGATACCCGATATCAACATGTCATATGGGATTTGCGTATCACCAAGCTGTTCTGAAATACAACATTGAATACAAACTCTTTACTCAAATTACTGGTAAGTATGAATTCTTTCTTCTTTCTATTTAAGTAGTTGATGTCATTACAGTCCAAATATTTAGACGTAATTTACCGTTTAGTCCATGTATATTGACCTCAAATTTATAGGAGTAGATATTATGTTAAAAGGGGCCTTTTTACAGATTTTGACATGTTTTGAAGTAAGTCATTAAATGCTTTATATTGATAAATGTAAACATTGGATATTAAAAGCTCCAGCAGTTAAAAATCCAGAATAAAATTCTTTAAAAAAAAGTAGTCCGCAGCAGGGCTCGAACCAGTGACCCTCTTAGTCCTGGAGTAAAAATGCATTAGCCTGCTCGACTATTCTGGGAAGTATAAATGGTTGACGTATTTTATACCTAGTATAAGCAATCTTCGTAGTTTCACACAATTAAACAACAACAACATAACTCTCCAAATTATCCAATCGTTTCGCGTTGTAACGCTTTATAATTTTTAAATCGTTAAAAGATGCATATAATGGCTATATTAGACCATGGTAAATGTTCAGTAATACTGTTTCCTAAAAATAACATAACTAAAATGAAAATTTGCAAATCCGATACAACTTTTTTCAATTTTTGTCAATTTACCAAAACGTGAAAAGATCCCTTTAAAGTTAAATGAACCATATCCCAGTAAAAGAGACATTGAGGCGATTGTGGCCAGTTTAGATCCAGTTCAGCCTGCAGTTGCTTGAAAGCTGGTTGCTTAAGAGAGGTTTCTGACAATGACAAATAGTTTAATTGGATACATATTAGACTGCCCTTTTCCTGTGACCTGGCTAATTAAATTCAGAAGCCTGGTAACAGTTTAACGTTAATGTTACCAATGTGTCAGACCAGGGCCTGGATTTTGAAATCTAGGACATGCATGGTCAGAAGATGTCATTAAAGATTATACATTTTTTCAAACACATACAAATGCATACAAATATAAATACAGTAGTAAAATGCACCAAGTCAGAAGGCATTTGACTTTGGCTGGTGCCTTGGCACACCATGTGTTTCGGTTGCAATAGTTTGATGGACTCACTACTTGGATGTGTAGTTACATTATTTACAGTATATCAAACAGTATTTAGCATGAACCAATGATTTTTTCAAACATAAATTATTTTTGTAAAATGCTTGAAGGAATAATATTTAAGGTTTAAGAAGGCATTTTCTTTTTGTTTTAAAGGATATCTTTGAAAATTATATTTTCATGATTTTTTTGGCAACATGGGGTAATGCATTTTTAAAAAATGTGATTAATTTTCTGACAAAAAAACTGGTACCATGAGTAGCATGAAACAATATTTTTTTTAAACATTTGTAATTGATGAAAAATGATTGCAAAAATAATATCTAAGGTCATATAAAGCATTTTTATGCCCCCCTTCGAAGAAGAGGGGGTTTATTGCTACAATGGAGAGCCCATATGGGGGGCATGCATGTTTTACAAACAGCCTTTGTTTATTTTATTTTAATAGGTTACTCTGAAAATTCTATTTTTCATGATTTTTTTTGCAACAAGGTGTTATGAAATTTAAAAAATGTTACGGTAAATTTTTAGACCAAAACTGTACTATGATAATACTATCACTTCGCCAAAACATTTATAATTATATTGTTTATTCTTGAAAATGTATTTCCCCTATTCACTAAAAATAACACTTTTGATCAGAAAATTCATATATAATGATGTTTACTTTTATTTTCAAGAATCATAATGCCTCTTTTTAGTTGTATTTAGCCACAAGTTCTTGTCAGCCACTTAAGGGTTATATCATATAACTTATATGTTGCCTTTCTTTTACTAAATGCAAAATGATTCTACACTTTGAGACATTCATAAAATAATTTATGTCTTTACAACACCGACAGGCTATACATTTATATATCAAGTACTTCCATACTAACAGGACCATTCTAGGCAAAAAACCTAGCAACCTTGATTTGTTCATATCTTCCTATCAATCTGTTATATGTTTTATGAGTCATTTGTTCGGAGAACATTTAATGTTTGTTATAACTTTTAAATAATTCAATGTTCAAAGTGATATTGTTATTGACCGATAAACCAACATACTGATTAAAAGGGAATATTTTATTAATTATTTGCATTTTATCTTACATGATAAATATTTGCCTAAATGTTTTTCAAACTATAGAGAAATCTATATACAATTAATAATTGACGACGTTTAACAAAAAAAAGAAATAGTAAAATGGTTTCTGGATGATAACTCAAGAACGCTTATGCCTAGGATCATGAAACTTCATAGGTACATTGATCATGACTCGAAGATGACCCCTATTAATTTTCAGGTCACTAGGTCAAAGGTCAAGGTCACAGTGACCCGAAATAGTAAAATGGTTTCCGGATGATAACTCAAGAACGCTTATGCCTAGGATCATGAAATTTGATATGTAGATTGATCATGACTCGCAGTTGACCACTATTGATTTTGAGGTCACTAGGTCAAGGTCACGGTGACCCGAAATAGTTAAATGGTTTCCGGATGATAACTCAAGAACGCTTATTCCTAGGATCATGAAACTTCATAGGTTCATTAATCATTATTGATTTTCAGGTCACTATATTAAACGTCAAGGTCACGGTGACCTGAAATAGTAAAATGGATTCCTGATAACAACTCAAGAACACTTATGCCTAGGATCATGAAACTTCATGTGTACATTGATCATGACTCGCAGATGACCACTATTGATTTTGAGGTCACTAGGTCAAGGTCACGGTGACCCGAAATAGTTAAATGGTTTCCGGATGATAACTCAAGAACGCTTATTCCTAGGATCATGAAACTTCATAGGTTCATTGATTATGACTCGCAGATGAACCCTATTGATTTTCAGGTCACTAGGTCAAAGGTCAAGTTCACGGTGACCCGATATAGTAAACTGGTTTCCGGATGGTTACTCAGAACGCTTATGCCTAGGATCATGAAATTTCATAGATACATTGATCATGACTCGCATAAAATTATGACCCCATTTGAGGTCACTAGGTCAAAAGCCAAGGTCACGGTGACCCGAAATAGTTAAATGGTTTCCGGATGATAACTCAAGAACGCTTATGCCTAGGATAATGCAACTTCATAAATACATTAATCATGACTCGCAGATGATTCACTATGTCAAAGGTCAAGGTCACAGTGACCCGAAATAGTAAAATGGTTTCAGGATGATAACTCAAGAACGTTTATGCCTAGGATCATGGATTATATAGGTACATATATCATGACTCGAAGATGACCCCTAATGATTTTCAGGTCACTATGTCAAAGGTCAAGGTCACAGTGACTCAACTTTGAAAAATGGTTTCCAAATGATAAGTCAAGAATGCTTACGCCTATGATCATGAAACTTCTTAGGTACATTGATCATGACTCGCAGATGACCCCTATTGAGTTATAGGTCAAAGGTCAAGGTCACGGTGACTTGACTTAGTAAAATGGTTTCCGGATGATAACACAAGAAAGCTTACGCCTAGGATCATGAAACTACATAGGTACATTGATCATGACTCGCAGATGACCCTATTGATGTTCAGGTCATTAGGTCAAAGGTCAAGGTCACAGTGAGATAAAACAGTTTAATGATTTCCGGATGATAACTCAAGAATGCTTACGTCTAGGATCATGAAAATTCATAGGTACATTGATCATGACTTGCAGATTACCCCTATTGATGTTTAGGTCAGTGGGTCAAAGGTCAAGGTCAAAGTGACTCAAAGCAGTAAAATAGTATCCAGATGATATCTCAAAAATGCTTACGCCTAGGACCATTAAACTTTATAGGTACATTGATCATGACTGGTATATCACCCTTATTGATTTTCATATCACTTGGTCAAAGGTCAAGGTCACAGTGACTCATAACAGTAAAAAGGTTTCCTGATGATAACTCAAGAAAAGCAAGGCATAGGATCATGAAACTTCATAGATAAATTGATCATGACTGGCAGATAATCCCTTTTGATTTTCAGGTTACTAGGTCAAATGTCAAGGTCACAGTTACAAAAAATGTATTCACACAATGGCTACCACTACAACTGACAGCCCATATGGGGGGCATGCATGTTTTACAAACAGTCCTTGTTTGTCTTATGTTGGTAAATGTTCATCTCTGTCAATTCTAGGTTAAGTTTGAAAATAGGTCATATGTGGTCCAAACTAGGTCAACAAACCAAATCACAGAAAAGGTTAGTGAACACCCCAGAGGTCACATTTTCTTCCAGATCTTCATGAAAATTGGACAGAATTGAATGTTATCCCGATGAAATAAAGTTTCAAGTTGAAAGTTGGTAGTTTGTTAAAAACTAGGTCATTAGGTTAAAATATAGAAAACTTCCTTTACCTTTCTACAGGTCACATTATCTTCCTGATTTTCATGAAAATTGCTTACAATGATCTTAATCAAATCAAAAGCTGAATTTGCAAGTTGGTCCTGGCAGGCTAAAGCTAGGTTACAACTTATTCAAATCATACACAAGTTTTTGACACTATAGAAGGAGTTTTGGGTGAGCGATACAGGTCTATCTTGTTTTAGGACAGCCTGTAGTAAGAAAGGGAAGGTATTGTATTTGTTTCAAAAGTAACATTTTATTGTTATTGGAAGTAACTGAGCAATTATATGATGTCATAGTTTTGGTTATTTTGCTCACTTGTTATGATGTGACAAGGTGAGCTTTTGTTATCACTCTTTGTTGTATTTTATCCAAAGTTTATTGTGAACACATAAGATAATTTGGGTGTCCCCTCTTTGCCAGATTCTTATGAAACTAGTCACCTCTATGTCATTTTTGTTTTCATATTTTATCAAAAATTAGGGAACTAGGTCAAATATAACAAAAGGTCTGTTAATACTTTAGTGGTCACATTCTCTCTCTGATCCACTTGTAAATTGGTTAGAACATTATTTTAAATGATTTCAAAGTCAAGCATGAAAGTAGCATATTTAATATTTAGGTCACAAGGTCTAGTCTCAGTGATTAACAGGTCACGTTCCAAAGTGGGTCATGTGCTTCCAAGCAGTTGATCAATAACTAAAATCATTAAAATCCATGTTAAAACTTACATTTTTTACCTGATCTTCATGGCAGTTGATCAGAATGTTCAAATAAATAAAAGTAGGATCTTGGTAACAAGACTCAACTAGATCGGATAGACGCAAATAGTATGTTCATACTCACAATGCCTTTTTTTCTAGATCTTCATGAAAAATTAGTTAACACCACTAGGAAACAATCAGTTTCAGGTGAGCCACATTGTGCTGTTAAAGCTATCTATGTATAGTATAGATTGTTACAAAACCTTGTTTATCAATAAAAATAAATGAAAAAAATGGCAATCTAAAACTTGTAGTCTTGGATGATATATTCCTCAATTTGTAATCTACGACAATCTTTTGAGAAGAAAAACAAATTTTGATTATTATTATACCCCAACATACTGTGATTGGGGGCTAGCACAGGAATTCTAAATTATGTTCCTCGAAAAACAATGGATTAGCATATTGTTGCTTTTTTATCCAGTTGTCTGGACCATTTCTCCCAAAAGAATTTTAAGTTCAAATATGAGATATTTAGGTAAATAAATTTCATTGAACTGATTGAAGGGATGCAGTGTCCAAGAACGAAAACGATTGCACCACAACCATTAACTATTGACCTGCGGATAAATGACAAGCAATAAAAATAACACAATTGCGGTGATGTAGATTAACTTAAATGGATGCTTATTTATGTTATGCTTTCCGGTGATTTATACAGAAATATCAGTGAAATAAACTGGTATTTCACTTTTTTAAACAGTGAAAAATAACAGTGAAAATATCGATATTTTTCGCATTTTTTCTGGGAAAATCGATATGCCACCGAATTCAACAAATATCTTCTATATCCATCCTCTTCAAAAGCATCGTCAAACCAGTTCTTTCAGTACTTTGATTTGTTTTCTTATGACAAATGTACTTTTGACAATGTCAGATAGAGCTTTACAAAATCAAGCTATCGTCACGCACATGTAATGTAAATAATAAAACAGGTAAAGACCACTTATAATGTTGTACGAACTTTAGGTCCTACCCTTTTTTCAAAATAGTTGTATTTCTATGTATATTTTTGTGATTATTTTGGAAATAAAATATGTTTAAACTAAATAAACTAGGGCTAGGCTTGAACAAGAACTAGCTATAAATAAGAATAAACGCAACTTTAATTTTACACTTATTTTTTTGGGAGGATTGCAGTTGAACTTTCAGTGATAGGCAATATCTTTAAACATTCACATGGTTTTTAATATGAACAAACTATTCATGTTTAAGTGAACAACCATAATTAAATGGTTTACTTCGATTATGTATCCTATTTAATAAACAGTTGTGGGTTTCTTTGTTCGAATGTCCCTTTTCCTGAAAGACACTTCAGACTTCTAGGGCCAGATATAGGTAGGCATATCCAATTGGTTTGTGTGATCTATGCGCGCCGGAAATTTTGTAGGATATTATTGCATTTTATTTCATCTTATATGATTGTATTAGGTGATGATAAGATTGATATAATGCTGTTAAATTGGTAGCATGCCTTTTCGTAGTTTCGGCCCTCTTAATGAATACATACAAATTTTGGAAGTGAACAATTACAAAAACACGCATGTATTACATGTCAATCTATGGTTACATTTGTATACTTGGACAGTACAACGAAAACTGCATTTAAATTGGCATTATTTTGACAAAATGCTAGCTAGACTTAGCTCTCTGTAGTGATCTGCATCATGCACAATAGTTCACATAATATCGGCCCGCCTAATTGGTTTCTAAGATTTGTTACTATGCGCATGTGATTGTTCTAAAAAAGTATCTTAATGGAAAACGAAACGCTTGCTCGAGTTGTTCTTTAAATATTTTTACAATAAGCGGCATATAAAAAATTTGATAACGCTCCTATAAATCCATAAACGAACTAACATAAGTTTATGTTTAGTAATAAATAATGATACTCATAGCATCACCCTGGAATAAACATGACATACTTTTCAATGAACACCTGAAGTCATGACAATAATCGTCGCAATAGTCATGTATAACCATCGAATAAACTACAACTTATAAAAGCATTGACTTTTCAGCACTTCTTTAGGGTTTTTCGTTACAGTCACGATAAATTGATGATGGCCGATACTATGAGAAGTAAAGGATAGTGTTTTGCTTATATATACATTGACCATTCCTTTGCTTTCGCGACCTAATTAATCACTTTTGTATATGTGTATAATACGTGTTATATATAGTATGTACATTATGTGTCTTCCCTCTTAGGTTATTATTGCAGGGATGTCTGTGTAGTTTCTTTTAACCTCTTTTACCCCCATGTTTGCATGTTTTGCATTGACCGTTTCATGGCTATGGTGCTTTATATATTCATTTTTCAATTTGTTATCCTTAAAGGTAAAACAAAATGTTAGCTTGCCTTAAAGGACTTTCGGGTGGTAACAAGCTTGCTCTTCTTAAAAGAAAGTCCGATTGTTTCTATGTTGGAACATAAAGATAATATCTTGTTTATGACGTAGTGAGATCCATTATGCTAAATAATACGCACTGGAACAGTATTATTGCTAGTAAATAAGTAATTGTTAAAAAGCAGCGGTCGGCCTTACAGTCTTTGCCGACGCGTTACAGTCAACCTTCCGTGAACAGTTAATATTTGATCAATAAGAAATGTGTAATACGTAAATACTAACAGTATATAATATATTCTTATAAGTAGCGTGTATTAGGGTTATATAAAAACTGTTGGGCACTATTGCATAATAAAAAATATGTATACTAGTTTGCCGTTTATTTTGGTTGCCTAACTCACATTGCTCTTCTATACAGAGACCTATAGTACATTTTATGTCCTATTTATTGACAATGCTCATATGCTGTTGAGTGATTTATTTTGTTAATAATAATTATAAAATAATTTTAATAATTTTAACTCATTTATGAGTTTTATTGTGTATAAAGTATACATAACAAACAAAAAGTTTAATTGACCTTGGTACTGACCTTAACTTTACGTTCACTAGACATTGTTCACGTATGTTTAAGTATTATTCCACAAGCATATACTGCGATTACTTACTTACGAAACCAAAGTTTACATAAGTTACTCTAGATAATAAACTATGCACCTATGCACGTGGGTCATCTTGGCAGCTATCTCGGATTTTTTTTGGAGGGGGGGGGGGGGCATTGGTCTCTAGATCGGGTTCAGGATTGCTTAAAAATCGGAAAATCTTATACCAGCATAATTTTATAATGTATAGTATGTTTTTGTTTTAACAAAGATCTTCAGTAAATAACGTTTGTATTTGAAAATTGTTTTATTGTAAGATATTTTTAGATATAGTTTTAATCTGAAACGAATTCGCAAAAAATTAGGTTCTCATTAGGAACTAACATGAAAATAATGTAGCTATTCCGTCTTAGTGCACCGGTTATGCCAAACTATACAGAATTGTGTTTTAATATAATTCATTGCATGCAACGTCTTTCATGATAAAACCTGATAAAATGTAAATTAGATAAAGAACAGATCGGAATAATTGTGAGTCAACTATTATCATGGACAATATATAACAAAAATGACTTTGCGGTTAATGTTCCTAAAACTTAATACATCCACCAGAAAATGAGGTAACCCCACTGACAAACAATTTCTAATAAGATGCAATCCCATAGACATTTGTCATAACCCAACAAATGTCATATGTGTTTATTTTAAGAACCTTCTCTGGCTTTCTCTTCGATAATACGCTCGACTGGCACAGTAACAACGTGTCAAAAGTTCAGACATCAATGTCATTCTTTCATTTGGATCTTTGAACTTTGTCCTCCCATGAGTCTTATACTTGCGTTGGCACATCTGTTTAAATACTGTCGACAAGAATATTACCATAATTTATCAAAAATCACACGAAGAGTATATTTCTTAAGAAAACAATGTAATTCATATATTCCGAGATGGAACAGAAGACACTTGGGCTAAAAGGAATAATGAAAATCAATTATTAATTTCAATTTGGTAAATCTTCTGACAAGATTAAATTGTAACAATGTGAGGACTTTTACAAAACAGACATAGCAAAAAGTTGTTTATTTAAAAAAAGGGAATTAACTTAAACACAAGACAAAACATCAACACAAAATCTAAGACACGAAGTTACTTCTTGAGTGTTCAAACTATAACCAGTGTGATAATATAGACTTCACAGGCATATTTAAACAGATATCATATTAGCAATCCGTTTTATGCAAAATGCAAATCGCTTATTATATTTTAATTCTGAAATGCAAGCGCACTACTTGAATTTGACGGATATTGCTTACGAAACCGTGGAAAAATTGGCTCTGACTTAAACTGGGTCAGCCACAATAATAATGGTATTCTTCGTCACTTAACATATGGTTTATGTTTGCAAATATCAGATATTTTTATATGACTGTTCTTAATGTGCGTGCATGTGATGCTGTGGATCTTGATTAACACTATTAACACGATGATACTCACTCCTATTCCATACAGGGAATTGTGATCACTGACATATGCTAGGACTCTATAGCAGTTGTTGACCGTCACGCCTAAAAAAAAATGCCGTTGTATGACCTAGGATTAGAACAATAGTTTTATTTATTGAAACCATTTAAACAAATGCACACACACAACTGTACAATATAGCGATATAAAAGTATACATTTCGTGATAATTAACTTACGTAATAAATGTCTTATTTCGTTTTAAATAAGACAATAGGGAGAAACGTAAAGAAATGGATGTCTCAAACTAGGCACTAAACAGAACTAGTGTAGTCTCGTCTCTTGAATGGACTTTCTCCTTATTTGCCCCTCTCTAATACCCAACAAAAATGTCTTTAACTTGGTCGTTGCAATGACTTGTAGATCGTGGCATCCACATTGCTCGCATTGAACGACAGTACTTTGCGGGAACAAGAAAACGTACTATAAGTAACGACAAACCAATCAAATTATATACAATTTGAATAACATTAAAACTTTTAATGCTATTCAAAGTGTATATAATTTGATTGGTTTAAAAGCACAAATAGTCAGATTTATGTCGTTCAAAATTATGCCTTCCTTGTTCCCGCCATTATGAAACATACGTTAAATAACATGCTGAGTGCTTGCTTTTGTCAGTAACATGAGAAAGATATCTCTCAGGCGAATTAGTTAGTCTTACCCGTGACTTGATAAGTCGTTCCCAGGACATACTTGATCGTTCTAACGACTTACGAATATATCGGCAAGACTACGTATTCGTTTCAACGAGTTGATTAGTCATGACATTTACTTACTTAGTCATGACAACGAGTAAATGAGTCTTGGTATCGACATAACAATAAAAAATACCAGAATCTCATCTGTGCGACCGTACGCATGCAAGTGTGCCTTTGGCGACATGGCATGGACAACTAAATTGTGTTTATTTATATATCTAGTAATTGCAGTATGATCATACAAATCATTCGCAGTCGGACGCGAACTTAAAGATTCAATTTTACTGAGATTTTCAGCTTTTTTAACTTTTATTGTTGTTAAATGTCAAAACTTAAAGAAATACTGTGTCATGGTTATGTTTATTAAACAGTGCAACTGCGATATAATGCGACCCGACTTGGAAAATTATACCAAAGTGTAATGCTTCCATTGATCAATTGTATAGTCGGATCTGATGACATCTAAGCTCTATGGCCACGGTGAATCGTAAGGCCGTCAAATACCAAAAAAGTGGGACTGGCTTACAAGGAACCAGTGATGTCATATATATATATATATATATATATATATATATATATATATATATATATATATATATATATATATATATATATATATATATATATATAAATATATATATATATATATATATATATATATTTATATATATTTATATATATGTATAAAATATGGTGATTACGTAGCCTTATCGTTCAAGTTCTTTGCTGCTTACTCATGTTCAGACATGTGCATGTTAATTAAATGGTTACAGTGATAATGAGTTATTCAAATAATGTTTAAACGCACGTTATGTATTCAAGGATACTTCGTTTATTTTTTTATAATATTACTGGTAACAAACGACGTCGTTATGGTGAGCGTTTTCACGACGAAACTTTGAATGCAAATAACAATTATTCGCTACATTGCTTCAAAATCTGATTTCTCACTCAATCAAACATGCGCATCTTATCGTTTAAAATCGTGTGTAGTTTTGTTAAAATTAAATAACACTCGTCTGAAGGCATTTCAAATGTGGTTGTTCCCATGATCATATGTGATAACCGGCTGTATGCATACTACTTCATCCAATTATTTGTCTAATTAGGTTCACTGGAATACGTCCACCACATTCTCAGTCGTCATTGTTCCTAGTTCAGATAAAGAGAAAAGCAGGCGCTGGTAAATTACTACGACGAATCTAGAAATATGTGTATTTCACCTGATTGTATGTATAATACTGCTATGGTAAGAACTACCTTCCACTTTATCAATGAAATGAATGTGTTTGTATATTTATAAAACGGACGTTAATCACTGGCGCAACCTCAATTTGAAGATGAATTAATAAACGAGCCAGTGATACTTCCGAGATGACGCGAAAGACCAAAAGTTGAAAAACAATAATCTAGACCTCTAGAGGGTGTTTTGAGTTTATTTACTTTATTCAAAATAGTCCGCCTTTGTTTAAATATAGGGCAATATCCACAAATCCATACAAGTGCAGAATTATAAAAGCACAAGCCATTTTGGAACCATCAGGGCAATTATATGCCAATGAGTTGGAGCTCAAGACCGAATTTCGCGGCAATGCAAGAAATATGCTGAAAGATCATAAACGGCCCCTTGCGAAAGCTCAGATGTATCATGGGCTATTTAATAATTCATCTCCAAAAAGATGGCCCAAGTATTTCACAGTCATGTCATACACATGCATGTTTTAAACGTAGTAGTCACGTAGAATTATGCAAATAGAAATTCAGAGTCGTTTTCAAGTGCAATTCAATATTGATCTGTGTTGTATCCATTATTATATATATTTGGAATAATACAGTATCAATAACGCTGATGAGGTGTTTAGGTAAGTAAGTTTGATTTATATCCTTAACGATTTTGTCATTACTGTTAAATTGAGTATTGTGCGGGAATGGTGAGCTGTTGATATCATAATGTCCGCCGTCAGTCCGTGTGCGCGTTTGTCAGGACATGTGTTCGTCCTTCAACTTTTTTCTCGAACGACTTTATCTCCGCCACAGTCTTTGGGTGGTCATCTACACAAAGTGTTAAAATCGTTCCGCTTTATTTTTCCCTTAGGAAACCGGGCAGGAAACGATTTCTAAAAATTGAAAACAAGTCTTCTCATCTTTAACCAACTAGCTCAAAGGTTGAATATTTGTCACCTAACCTTGTATTGTGATACTAAACACATTTGCAAAATTATGCCCCTTAAATTAAAACTAGTAATGCAACATTGGCCAAAAGTTTTACATAATGGTCGTGTTGTGTGAAAAGCGGGTTTAATCAATGTGCATAAATTGTCGTTCCAGAAACATATGTGCAGTCCGCACAGGCAAATCAGGGACGAAACTATCGCTTGTATGATATTTTTCGTTTACAGAGAGTCCCTTCTTAGCAAACATCCAGATAATGCGGAAAGTTTCGTATCTGATTAGCCTGTGCGGACTACACAGGATTATCTGAGACGAAACTTAACGCAGATGCTTTTAACCTCCTTTTCTCAGTACACGGCTGATAAGCATTGTTGTTAATTTAGAAAGAAAGACTTTAAGCTATGGCTGTTTGAAAAATGACTTCGCCTACTGAGGTGAGACTGCAACTTACAGGATGCTTTTAGGTTTGTTTTAAATGAAGAAAATTGTCACTTTTTGAATGGCCGACACATTAGACCCTTTTCATATAAGGCCGATATTGATATGAGCGCAAAGTCACGTGATTCGCAGAAGTCCAGAACGAGGCTAAACGTGTAACCATTTACAATAGGTAACGCCGCATCTGATTTCAACGTTTTACTCTTTTGAACATTCGGCGATGTAACGATTAAGAAAACACATTATGAAATTTTCAGAATAAGTAATAAATATGTACTTCACATTATAAGTGTCAATACATTAAATAATTTTTCTTGATTAAAGTACTTGGTTATTTTTCATTTGTGCACACATTGGACACGCTTCGTTAGAGCTTTTTTTATCGCGCTGTTTGAATACAAATCTATCTTGTTTATTGATACATCTGTGGTTTAAAAGCCCTTTTGTTCAGCACAAACCCATTATCTCGTTATGATCAGCTACTGTTCCGACAAATACTAAATACCAGCATGGTTTCATAAACCACCCGTGGTAGATGCCTGATCATTGAACATCATTTATGATACCCCGATGTCTAATCGTGGTTGTAGTATTACATAGTCATTTCTAAGACTAATGTAACGCCATATACTCACACTTAATACTGTATAGATAGAAGCCAGTTTAATCATAATAATACAGTACATTCGTCTATTTTCCACACAGGCGGACATTCGTTCCTATGTTTTTTGACAACCTGAACATTCGTTCCTTCGTTATTATGACACTCTGAGCATTTTATCCGGTATTTTAATGTGTCGTTATTAGAATAGTTATTTTACATATATTTTTCTCATATTTTGTGTTATACTTTATACGATTGTAAGACTTTATCGTGATCGTGAGAATCATAACGTTAAAACTATTCGAAAACATCGACTTACACTAAGATCTGTACTTTGCAAAACCTTGCAGAAATCGGGGCGTGAAAACTATGTTGTAGCGAATATCCGGTCTGTCAAAAATTATGTTTGAACGATTGGCCGGGTTGTCAAAATAGCGTGGGAATGAATGTCCGGGTAGTTAAAACAACGTATGAACGAATGTCCGCCTAGACAAAATTAGCGTAGGAACGATGTCCTTGTGAAATATTGTTCTGATACATAATGAAGTGCTTAATACTTATACATTTGAAATAATTATTTTATTCTAAACACGAAACCTATTTAGCGGGTACCGCTAAAATAAATAACCGTTATTACGTTGTCTTACAAAGACTGTTAGTGTATGGAAGAACACAATTTTAACAAGCATTTTCGTTGACCAAAACGGGGTTAAATAATGTTTCCGAAAAATACAGACAAAATACATTTATGACATAAATTGACATATATTTATCACTCATAATAACGTTTAAAGAGAAATCAAGGTGCATGCATAGACAGTTCAGATTGCTCAACGTTCGTTGTTTTCACCTGTATTAAAGAATTTTTCAATATTGTCTTTCACTGTAAAAGAACATTAATTCAAGTTAAAAGAAAAATGACATAACATTTAAATAGTGTCACGTACTTTGCATGTTCTATTACTTTTTCTTATGATTGAGTCAAAACACATTTTACACGTTCGATCGTTCATAAAAAATATTACAGACCAGCAAAGATACCTTTGAGAATTAAATGTATATAATAACGTTTTGTAGTATACGACTAATGTATAGATTTGTATTGTGCAATTATCAATGTTTATTCTTCAGACCACATTTGTTCTAATGATCATGGGTATCTTGAATTTTAATAAAGATTAAATAAAATGTATATACACGTATACACTAGTGGTACTAACTACTATGGCTTTGAAATATGACTTATATAGGTGTAAGAATGTTCATTTTATAACCCCTCATCAATTTTTTGACTTTACAACACATGTATGTATGCATATGGTTGCCGTAATTGTAAGCAGTGTCAGTGCTCATGAAAATCCCGAACATAATTAATAAAAATCAACTGATTTATAATCATCGATATTCTATACACGTTCAGTCTCGTTCTGAAATTCGACTTGTCACGTGATATCTCAAAAGAGCAACAGCGGCAGTATTGTGAAACTGGTCTATTGCTTATACAATCCTGTCGATATGACATCGGGCACTGAATAATATATTATCATATTTCATATTAGCATGCATTCCGTTAAAAAAATTATGTGTGCAATAGTTGTTCAATTTAAAAGTTAATATAATTTTCATCGCAAAACCCCAGTAGCTACTTGAATTATTTCTGACAGCAGGGCGTAGGCCTAGTACTGAATATTTAATGGTGCTATGTGAGAGCAGAAAATGTCGAGCGCTCTGGACAGTTCTTCATTTCGCCAACCTTCGACAATGGCTGCCCTAGGTTGCTAATGACTTAATTTAACACCAAAGAATAATGTGATATTTATTAACGAAAGTAACAGGAGAAGGAATAATGCGACATATAGTCTCATGCAGTGACGTATACAGCTTACTTTACTTGTTTGTACCTAAAGTTTAGTAACCCTCCAATTATTGTTTGCTTTATTGACAAAATAATAAGATCAACAGAGAGAAGCCAACTTAGATGATATCATGTTGATACACTGCTATTAAACCCATTGTACCCAATCATGGACAAACAAGTAAGTTTAAGATTGAGAAGCCAACACAGATAATATTGTGTTGATACACTGACATGTTTCAATTCCAATAATTGTATACGAGTTTACATAGCTTATCTACGTTACAAGAGATATTAAATCTAAATTTTTATTAAATAATTGATATAAACTTAAGAAAAGTACCAACCAAAACGCAATACAACATATCTTAATGGAAGTTTCAGCCTATTGGAACCTGGATTTAAATATACACCAATGTTTTGTCTTACTATGTGACAATGTCTCTGTAGCTTGGGATAATTTTAAAATTACATTTTTATCTGTTCTTGATGGCATTGCACCTGTAAAAGAAGTTAGATTTAAACAACGCACTCAGCCTTGGATTACTCCTGATATTTTGAATAGTATCCAGGCAAGAGACAAAGCTTTTCATGTATATAAGATAAATAGAATGGAAGAAAGTTTTAATACTTTTAAGGAGTTGAGAAATAAAGCTCAGTCACTTATCTGTAAGGCCAAGAAACATTATTTTTCAGATAAAATAGAACAGTATAAAGCAATTCTAAATCTCTCTGGGACACACTTACGAAGTTAGGTCTTCCCACTAAAAAAGGGAACTCTTCATCGAGTAGCATAGGGCTTCAGATTGATGGGCAAATTTCCTTTGACAAATTTACAGTAGCTGAGAAATTTAACTCATTCTATACAACAGTTGCTTCTATACTTGTTGAGAAACTTCCAAATAGTTTTAATAAATATAGCAAGAATTTTGTAAGTAATTACTACGCTACTAAAGGTGTTGTGCCAAACAGTTTTTCATTTTCCATTGTGTCTGAAAATACAATTTTAAAGCATACACATAAATTAATTGCTAATAAGGCCTCAGGTTTGGATGGCATTCCTGCTAGATTTGTTAGGGATAGTGCTTCTTTCATATCTTGTCCCCTTGCTCATATTGTTAACTTGTCAATCATACAGGGTTCTGTTCCTGATGACCTCAAGTCAGTGAGAGTTATTCCCCTCTATAAGAAAAGTGTTAAGACTGAGGTTGAAAACTACAGACCGGTTTCGATCTTAAGTATCATCTCAAAGATCCTTGAAAGAGTAATTTATGACCAAGTTGAAGGTAACTTGAATGACAAAAAGCTTCTGTATAGCTATCAATCAGGATTTAGGCGTGGCTACTCTACAGACACCTGCCTTACCCATTTATCTGATTATATTCGTTTTAAGATGGATGAAGGTAAGATGGTTGGTATGATATTGTTAGACCTACAGAAGGCCTTCGATACCGTCAATCATAGTATTTTAATCATGAAACTTGAGGCTATTGGTCTCCATAGTGACGCAGTCAGGTGGTTTACCTCCTATCTCTCCGATCGCAATCAGGTTGTTGACGTATCGGGTACTATGTCCTCCGAGGCCTCCGTTTCATGTGGTGTTCCTCAGGGCTCCATTTTAGGTCCCCTTTTATTTTTAATTTATGTGAATGATATGGCCGCTGTGGTAAGAAATAAAATTTTACTTTATGCTGATGATACTGGCATCCTGGTAGCTGGTAAACACATTTCAGAAATTGAATCCATTCTTTCTAACGATCTTGAACTTATAATGGAGTGGTTAGTGGACAATAAACTTTCCCTACATCGTGGTAAAACAGAATCTATATTGTTTGGCTCAAAGCCCAAACTAAGGTCAAATCCTCAGTTAAATGTCTCTTGCAATGATGTGTCAATTACTCCATCAAGTTATGTTAAGTACCTAGGTGCTATATTGGACCAGTTCCTGTCTGGTAAAACCATTGCTAGGTCAATTATTACAAAGGCAAACTCAAGATTAAAGTTCCTATACAGAAATAGTAAGTTCTTAACATTGCACACCAGAAAACTCCTTGTCATGTCTCTTATACAGTGCCACTTTGACTATGCCTTCTCTTTTTGGTACCCTGGTCTTATTCAGTCACTTAAAAATAGGCTTCAAACTACACAAAACAAGATGATTAGGTTTGTTCTGAATATGGATAACAGATCACATGTTGGTCAAGAACAGTTTTCACATTTAGGTTGGCTGCCTGTTTCAAAACGAGTAGAACAGATCATACTTTGTCATGTACATACGATTAAAAATGGCCTTGCACCAGAGTATATGGGTGAGAATTTTAAGCCAGTGTCTGGCGTACATAATCGTTGTACTAGGTCTAATTTGGTAGCTCATCCAGAATCTGATCATTTTGCTGAAAATTTTACATTTGAAGACTCTGGTCGTTTTTCCAAACCAAGAGTATGAAGTTTTGGTTCTAAAACATTTACATATAATGGTATCTGTTTATGGAACAATCTTCCTCAAAACATCAGGGATGTACCTAAACCTAACAATTTCAAGGGTGCCATCAAGAAACAATTTTTAGAGTCTTTATAGCTTTTAAAAGTATAATTTTTATTATGAATTTTATGTTCTGTTAAAATACTGTGATACATTTTTAAGTCTTATGATCAATAAGATGCAAGGATCTCATAATTATTCTTAAACTTATAGTATGCTACAAAGTGTGTTTATTAACTACATATGCAGTGTGTAACTTTCTTATGCAACTTATGTGATAATAATGAACATGTGATTATATTTGTTCATTCTTAATCAGTAATATACTTTATTAAACAGTACATATTGTTATACATATACATTATTAAATATCTAATACATGACTGTTTCATGGTTACTGCCACCAATATCAAGGACCACAATGGAAATAAGTAAAAATCATTTTTCTCTTTTTTGTCTTATCCTTGGTATTGTGTGTGCATTCCATGGTTTGCTATGTATATTGCTGTGATAATATATTTATATTGTCTGCATTATGTATTAACTATGTAATGTTCATATGTTTACCAAATAAAATCAATCAATCAATCAGTTCTCAATAAGTGAATTTCAGAAATTGTAGTTAAGTGTTATTTAGCATTGTGTGTCTCATTATATTTTATCATCTAAGTACTTGATTTTAAACTTGCTGTCAAAACGATTAATACGCTGAGGACACCAAATAAATCTTAGAAAAATTTAGAACCTAATAACAATAAAACGGTTTTGGTAGAGAGTGATCATATGCAAAGTCCACAACCTGCAAGACATAGCGAATGTTTGGTACATATGGTATGTTTATTATTCAAGTTCGTGACTGATTTATATTTTAAATTTATATTAGAACTTGAAGAGATGTAAATGTTATGCTTGCTTGAAATTAATATATCGCATTGATTTAATGTTACATTGTATTACAAGCAAATATAATTTAATATGTTAAGTTTCATACTATGACAACAATTCAAACTTCACATGTCTTTTTCCACCGTACGACAAACTAGCAAGATGGAACATACAGATATATATTCGTCAATCAAAATAATCAACGTCTCAATAAAGTGAGTGTTGCAATGCTGATATTTGTTTAATCTTGCATAAAATATTTTAAGGATTTATTAATTTAAAACGTGAATTGCTTCATTGAACATCTATTTAAAGTAGACTTAACCAAACATGAATCTTTGTTTTATACTAATGACTTAAACAAATAATGTAAACCTTAGTTAAGACATTATTATACAGATAGAAAAAATACGTTGAAATATACTACTTGATGAATATATGAAAAAGACATGGCATGATACGTTCGAAGCTTGCAAATCTGAGCATTCACTTCTACTCGCATAAATATATTTATAATCATAATTATAATTTGTAACATGCTTTCATGTATCTTGCAAATCCAAGGCTTTAGCAAGCGCTTGGTGATTAATTGAATTTTAATCTCCGTTTGACGTGTTATGTAATTGTATTCAAACCGTGAGGTAACTTCATTTGTGTTTTAATAGCCATTTGTATACGCATGCGTATGCATATACAGTTTGCATACACATACATAAAATCCGCGTAGGAATAAAAAATAATCAAATATTTTTTTATAAAATATAAACATAAATGCCTCTTTAAACATAAGTTGATGTCATGATTTAGCCTACGGATCAACTTTTCAGCATGGTGTTCTTCATCTTTAAAAAATACCAACCAATCATGCACCGCCAATAAGCACACAGGTTTTTGAATTAAAAATTAAATTGTTTTTAAATTTCTAAGACTTAAAATACAGTTTGGGCTTAAAATATATATGAAAGTGGTATACTTTTCATCTTATATTGTTCATAAAAAATACAAACGGGTTGCATTTTAGATAGTGAAACGTAACCCTGTATTGTATGACAAATTAAAACCCTACTTTTGAGCAAACAGCGTATACAGTTGTGAAGTTATTCACCGTTTAAAGAAATTATTTTAGGTATGTATTTTATTTTTATTTACTTTTTATTTTACTTTTATTACCATTCATACATTACTATGTGTATTGTTATGGTACATGTTATTTTTTTATTACCGGTATATAGTATAGCTCTTTTAACGATCCATTCAACTCTATTGATATATAACTGGTAAACCGTTAATAACATAATACATACACAGACACGCATTTCACACACACATACACACAAATGATATGATATGATAGGAAAAGAAGTTTGGACATTCAACAACAACAACAACAACAACATGTATTTAAGCAAAATATCTTTCAATAAAGCTTCTAGCCAACATTAGTAAATATAGTTTAGACTTAGATGATTATTATTATTTGACAACGGAAAAAGCAAACTATGTATCGTATTGAAATTGATTTATGGTCTCAATTTCATAAATGTCAGTGTGTTTTTGCTAAATGATTGGATATAAAAACATTTACGTGGGCAGGATTCTAACATATAATAAAACGCTAATAGGTTTTAATCAACAATTAAAACAAAAGAACTAGGTAGTGTAATAAAGTTCCCATAGAAAAATACATGCGTGAAACAATTAATATACATTTTTGGACTTTCAGCAAATATATAATAAACATACCCTTAATAAATCATACAAAAAATCATATGAACATGTTGTTATATATTAAAGCAAACACGACAATATGCAATATGATTTTGGTCGAGATATAGTGAACAATTGCCCATATAAGTAGTTATTTTCTTCACATTTTGACACAAGCTAATAGGATTATTGACAAGCGACGTTTATATCCATTATATGGATACAGTGCGTGTACTAATGCCCATGAGCGGTTAATCAATTACGAAACTTAGCGCCCTAACTAATGCCCGATCGGTCATTGTCGGCTCGAGACTACTTTAATGTACCCCGGGTACACTTAAGTATACTGAAATGTACCCCGGTTACGGAAAATAGACTAAGTCGTACCCGGCCAGTTTAGAGTGTACCAGAGTTTTATTCCCGTCCAAAATCCGAAGTCGTAAAACGCGCTACGGAATACGAAACAAAATTCTCCTTGAACAAATAGGGCATCAGCATTCTTTTTTTAGTTCGAGTTTCGGTAATATAGAGGACATGAATATTAACATAATTAATTTGAAAAAAAAAGCCGACAACGACCAATTAAGCATGAGAATTCCCGGGTACGTTTCAGTATATTTTCCGTACCCGGGGTACATGGAAGCATACTTAAGAGTACATTTAAGTAGGGCCCGATCCGACAATGACCAATCGTGCTTAACTAATACCTTGTACCAGTCAAATAGTTTTAAGGCTAGTGTAATCAATTATATTGAAAATAAAGTAAGCGTTAAACCTGTAGGCTTGAAGCAGTGAACTATCTATAATACAGCTATCCGTCCCAACAAATGATTGTTTAACTTTTGCATTTACCTGAAACAGACACGCACTTGAATTTTGATATTCCAATTACATAGAAGGGAAGTAATATGTTAGAAGCGTTGGATATGCCACTCGTACTTACGCACCTTAGCGTAATAGTGCGAAATTATGGTTTAGCATAGTGCACATTATGATAGGTGTATGTTCAGTGTGTACACATTTACGACTGCATCATTATTATTTTATTCAATTCACCCTAGCCAAATAAGATTTTATATAATTATCAAAATCGTACGGGGTCGTTAAATTATTACACACATTTTTGTCAGTTTACATTTATAAACTGTTGTCAATATTAAAGGGGCCTTTTCACGCTTTGTCCGAATTAAAAAAAGTTGTTTCGGATTCGCAAATTTTCGTTTTAGTTATAATATTTGTTAGGAAACAGTAATAAAATAGCCATTATATGCATCTTTTGACGATTTAAGTACCGGAAAATTATAAAGCGTTTTAACGCGAAACGATTGAATAATTTGGAGAGTTCTATTGTTGTTATATTTTGTGAAACTACGAGGATTGCTTATATAAAGTAAAAACTACATCAATCATTGAATGGCCGAGTGGTCTAAGTGGTACACATTTACTCCAGGACTCCAGGGGTCAGTGGTTCGAGCCCTGTTGAGGGTTACCTTTTTAATTTTGTTTTTTAAATTTTATTTTTGATTTTTACTGGAGCTTTTAAGATCCAGTGTTTACATTTATCAATATAAAGCATTTAATGACAAACTTCAATACATGCCAAAATCTGTGAAAAGGCCCTTTTAAAACAGGCTTAGACAATTTCAACGAATACATTTCTCAACAAGGATGGCATATCAAGTCCATTTGTGATCCAGCATACTATTACTGATCGCATGTAACGGCTTGGAATGGGAATTTTTGCAACAGCAACACTGGTAATGAGTTATAGTGTGTATTGATGTAAAATTATAAGTTTATCGTTGCGAAATATGACTGATATATGCAATCACGTCGACGAAAATACAATAAAACAATTTGCATGAGCATATAGAGATGCAAAAGTCGGTTGAGCAAAACAAACATTTAGTTTCAATTAAATAATGTAACATATGTAATTGGCGGAATGCTTAAGAAACAATGCCTTTATGAAACCCGTATAAAAACAAATACAAATATGTTAGCCTCGAAATGAGATAGCGGGGTTTAATGCAACTGTGTAAAGTGTTGTCCCCGGTAAGTCTTAGGACGACATTTTCCGTCTTACCTGGATTTTCGCTAAGAAAATACTTCCTTTAAACTTAAAAATCATAAATGCAGAAAGTATCATCCCTGTTTAGCCTGTGCGGTGCGCACTGCACAATCCAATATGGGTGCACTTAACGCACGTGCATTAAGCCCCTTTTTCGTAAAAAACGGCACATAGTATTCGGTCTGTTCGTAATTAAGAAGTTGTCTCCCATTCGGGAAGGTATCACGAGTATCCCGGGTAAAAAGCGGTTCGTCTAAAATGCGTATATGACTCATATCCGCGGATAAGACCGAAAAGTGCGGATATGGACGAATATAAGCAATATCGACACTTTTTCTGCAATGTTCATTTCAATTCTGGATTTTCGTAATTCCGTGTAAACAGAGTTGTCGTTCGTGCGGGAAGGTATACCCACTTCCGGTGTCAATATAAACAATGGGGAAAGACTACTGCTCTATCTTTGAGTGCCATAATTTCAGCGGCAGAGTGGGTAATTTTCAAAGAAAGTGGTTTTACATAAAATGCCGAAGGACCCATGTACAAGAAAAGCTTGGGTAATGGCAGTAAGCCGGAAGAATTGGTTCCCAACGTTGTACATGTTCGGACCACTTTGCAGGCGGCATCGGACCTAACTCTGTCAATCGTAAAAAAGTTCCGACTGAGAATTTACCTTAGCGCAGAGTTCTTCCAAAACATGAGAGAAAGGAGCGTACCATATTACAGCCCATTCCAGAAAATATTTCAGTCACCTCTGCCCTACATTTGCATTCGTAAGTAATAGATATGTAGCATGTTTTGTAATCACTGGTTGTCCACATGCAAAAAGGGTAAATACAAGTATCCTTCTGCCTATAGTTTCACCCATTCCTATAAATTCAGCCAACCCCATATTTTTGAAATTATGACATATTTCGATAAAACTTTTGGTATTTATCTTAATTTTGAAAAATATATTACAAATGTGTTATTGTTTGGTTCAAAATGCGGTGTGTAGAAATACCGAAATACCCGTAATAACCAAATCCCCCAAAATTCCCATTACTTTTAATTATTTATCAAAATACTGCGGATATTAAGATAAAACATTGCAAAATACACTGAATTCACTGATGAAACATTGTTTTTTTCCAAGTTTGGTAGTGAAAAACTAAAATTTAAACATTATTATTGGGATAACGAGAATGAATTCATAGTGCAAAGCACGGTCAAGTACCGAATTCCCCACAATAAAGACCTGCAAGTGTCAAAAAATCATCTAGGAGCTTTTTTAAAGTTTTAGATTTTTCGTTAATATTTCAACAGTTCATATTCAATATCCCGAAAAGTTAAAATACGAAGCCTATATTTTAAAGATCAATATTACAGCTGTTACATTCACTTATAAAACAAAATATTAACGAAAAATCTAAAATTTTAGCGGGACATGCATTGCTTTTCAATAACAGCGCAAATTTAATGATTATAATCATTCTTGAAACATTTAAATGTAGCACTACGATATCCTTTGTTCATTTGAATAAATAAAATGACGTGCATATTTGTACGTACTAATAAACTATAATATATAGAGGACATTTGTTGGATTCGGTGGATTATCGATTTTAAAGTGATATTATGTTGCAAAAATGATAATGTCTATTAAATTGTTATATTTTGAGACAATTCTAACATATTTAACACATATTGTGTATTTTTTTATTGAACATTGCAGAAAAAGTGTCGATATTGCTTGTATTCGTCCATATCCGCACTTTTCGGTCAATCCGCGGATAGGAGTCATATTCGCATTTTAGACGGACCGCTTTTTACCCGGGATAATCGTGAAACCTTCCCGAATGGGAGACAACTTCTTAATTACGAAAACCCAGAATTGTATGTTTGTGTGTCATATTATCAAGTTCGGTACCTAGGTTCTTGCATAATCTAATCATAACACATGACCAGTGACCAGATGAACACTATTATATGCGTGTATTATTCCACGTTGTAAATACATGTAGTAAAGAAGATCAGCCATTCGTTCAATCAACAACAATAGGAATGAACGCATGAATAAGTGAATTAATCAATGAACAAAATAGCGAGCAAACGACACCATAAAACAATAAACCAATCATCAATTACATAAATAGGTTATCATTCAAGAAATCAATCGATCAATTGTTTAGCCATTCATTTATGCTTTTGTTGCTTTTGCTTTTACTGAAAAACCAGGTTTGACTACCTCGTTCGATAGCTGTTAAACTAGTTTTACGTAACTCTTTTAAAAAGTTTTTTCAATCGGTTTTACCAGGCTATTTTAGAACACAATCTTAACTTTATAACTGGCTGGGTTTCCAGATATCGGCGTTACGATAAAGCGTCCAATGAAACACTGAAGACACACAAAACCCGACCTTGGGTTTCCATTTTGTACTTTTGGGTGGAATTTTAATGACAAATTGTCTGAAAATATGTCGTTTCGCGAACGTTCCGATGTGGAGGATATAAAAGGCTGTGATTCGCGCGACGTAGAAAGCAGAGCTTATACGAGCTGTAAGGTAACAGTAGCACAACTTTATTATTATATTTAAGATAACTGTATCATCTAAAAAGTAAACACACGTTTGGATAAAGGTTGGATAAACAAGTAAGTAATACACGTATATTATATTTTTAAAGTGTTGTTTGTGATTCAAATATGAACTTATTGTATTTATTCAGTGCCTTTATTTATTTTATCCGTTTCTATTGAAGACCACAATATGTACTGATAAAATTATTTAATAAATAAATAAATAAATAAATAATAAATAAATACTATATTTATAATAATAAACGATTTATATAAATATTATTTCTTTGAAGGTAAAAAGCGAGAAACAAACATGGGTCGAGATAACTTGTCTATTGTGAGTTTAAACTCGGCAAGACGAGGATTTGAGTCTCTCAAAGAAACACATAGGACGCCTTATCTCGAGAGAATTCTTCAGGTAAGGCTGGAAGATTGAAACAATGAAAATAAATTATATTCGTCCTCAATAGTTTGGAAGCACATATACTTATTTAATCAGATAAACTGAGTGTTTCTGATAATAAATAATAGTCATCATTTCATGGGGTTGAACGGTGTTAGAGAAGGACATTATAATTTTCAGCTCTTAAGAATATGCTTCGTGAAATATTTGATTGTTTGTTAAGTTTTAGAAGTTCATGTGTCTATCAAGGCGAAAGGATATGGTCGAGTTGTTAAAGATAACGTAAGAAATGCAGTACTTATCTATAGCACTGTAGCGCCAATTATATCGTCAATTCGCATGACGCTATTCCCAATTTAGAGCAATAAGGGGAGTACGGGACGTTTTAAAAACGTAATAAAGTCTTTCTGGGATTTTGTTTAAATGTTAATTTACACAGACGTTGTACACTATAATGCACTTAAAGATAGAAAATAGTTTTGTGTCAACAGTATTTAAACATATAAACATACATAACTTAGATCATATCTTATATACTAGACTTTTTATAAAGATCATTATTTGAATTAGTATAAAAAAGAATCCATACCATATCCATGATGATAAGCTGAGATAAGAGCACGTTATCTGGAACATTTCGTCATATAATGTTTTCATACCTTTGATTTATTATATGATTAGCCTATTCCTCAAATATTACTCTTCTACACGCATTATTCTTTCGTTCGTTTATCTTGAATAACACTTTTTGTTTCAACAGCTATCAGTAGTGACCTTAACATTTTGTGTTTCAGAGCTCCACCCCAGACATTTGCTTCCTTCCAGGCGACGACAAAGCTATCGGTCCTAATGCTGTTGTCGGTTACCAACAGTTCCCTGCGCCATCCGGTGACGGCACTGTACTGCTATACAACTACAAACGTATGACGCTGAGACAACCCGAGGTGGACATGTATAATGTCATTCAGCCGCTTAAAGGGCTGGATCCTTTGAAATTGGTATGTCCAATAGTCGAGGTCTATGCTCCCGGAGAGAATCGAGTGGTGCGGGAGTTCTCTATGATTTCATGGAAGTATACGTTATTTAAGAACTGCAGAGAAGAACCGACTTCTCTAGCAGAAAGCATAATACTTTTTGCACAGCGACTGGCGCAGATGACGAAGAGGCCCTTGCTTATTGGAGGTGAGATGCCTTTCGATCACGGAACCTTGCAGAATATCGTCAAAAAGATCTCCCATGACAATCAGGAACAATTTATTATGGACATCAGTCCCGAAATGAAAGAGGACGGCTACTTAACAAGTAACATTAAGTCCTCGCAATTGAGCCAGCGCCATTTGTTTATAATGAAAGTGTACCGCTGCAGCACAAGTTTTACCAAACCGCAAGAGATCGTCCAGACGTGGAACGCTGGACCTCCAAACGCCGACTGCTTCATTGCATCGAAGGCGCTTGAACTGACTGAGGCACAGTTGCTTGATGTTGAGCCAGTGATTGGAAGAAAGGTGGAGATGATAAATATTGCCAACACAGATTGTCAGTCAAATACAGAGACTGAAGTGAAGCAACCAACGCATCGCACAAGCTGCTCAACAGCACAACATGTGTATCGCCCTACATCCACAACAATGACGGTTCAAGCCCGCCCACCAAAGCATAGCAACGGTTAGTGATGAATAACCTTTGAACTGGTCGAGTTCAACATGTTACAGTTTGGAATGTCATATCATCAGAAGTCATAGCTTCAAAGAACATGCACTACATGAGGAAACGGTGAAGATCAACATCATGTCGAGTGGTGCGGGTCATTAAGAGTATCAATTTGAGCGATCAGCTGATCTGGGTGGCAGTTTCCTAGCAAAATCGTATGCTCGTGTGTCAACTGAGTGATATATTATTATGTTTTTTAATCAATGCTTTTTTGGTTACAATATCAAGGTCATTTGTATGTTATGAAAACTGATATCAATAAAAGTGTAGAAGATTTACATATAATAATTTATTGACATCACCTGATAAATATTTAAGAACATATATGTTTGAAATTTTTATGGTTTGAATAATGGGAATGCACTTAAGTGTATCTTTCGTGGACGAGAAAATATTGTAAAACTAGGGTGTAATATTCCAAAGGTTAACCGAGAGCATAAACCAGGCTTGCAATAGTTTAGCGATACTCTTAATATTGCTATTGAGTTGATCAAATAGTAAGGGGATCAGGCATTCATGCCTGTAATATTTGTTCATATAGATCGAGTAATGTCGGCGTGTTCGATAAATCATTTTCATTTTTGTAAACGAATAGAATGTAATTAAGGTTTGTAAGTCGTGAATTTTCTTTAGCTATCACATTACATGGATAAGAGGTATTGTCAACACCAAGTTTTACTCGTATGTAAATAACTTGATAACATTTTTACTGTTACATACTTGCTAGCTAATTTATATAAGATTGTTATATTGGAAAAAAATATATCAGAAAACAGGTGTTTTCTTTCGTGTATGTTAATTGATATATACAACTAGAAACGATAGTTGACATTATTTACATAATGTATGATTAATTTAAAATTCACGTCCAAATTTTTTTATTACATATCAAATGGGTATCACGTGGGCAGGTGATAGACATCTACAACGCTTGCATACGATAGCTACCTATACATTGATACTCTGCAATCGGAAGATTTATTGATACGCAAATGTGCAGAAACATACATTCACAAGCCATTTGGAACCGAGGGAACCTTAATATTCCAAGGAGGTGAGGATACGAACAGATGTTGGCGCAAATCAAGATATATATTATATTAAGATAATACTTGAACAATATGCAACTTTTTCAATTTTTATATTTCGTTATCGTAATTTTGTTTAAAAAAACAAACCTTATCGCAATCTCTGAACTGTCAAAGGATATTTATTAATGCATCTCCTAACAGATGTGTTCACGTCCTATACATTCACATTCAACACGAACAAGTAACGTAGAATTACGTCAATAGAGAGTCATTTTAAATTGCAGTGCAATATTGATCTATGTTGCATCAATTATTTAATAATTTATAACGTATACTGTAAGGGTAGATATTTTTGCATAATAAATTATCAATAACGCAAGCAAGTATCGTTGATGGGTTGGTATAGTAAGTAAGATATAGTTATATGTTAAACGACGTTGTCATTATACCTATTGTCTGTGTAGGTCAGCTGATAAATACGTGCTAAAGCTTATGGTAAGCTATTGAGGTATCATGGTGTCCGTCGGGTGTCCGTGATCGGTCCGAATGTGCGTGCTTCTGTTTGTTCTTGCGCCATGGTCACTGTGCGTCCGTTGTTAACTTTTTCTATAAAAGACATCATCACCTGGCAGAATTTGACAAAACTTTACAGGAATGATATATTTGTGGTTATCACCTATCAAGATTGCTCAAATTATTCCTGGTCATTGATTCGTTAGTTTACTAGTGCAGAAAAAGTGCTTCAAAGATGAAATGTTTAAAATAATTATCTTCTGAATTTAAATAGCATTTATATAGGTAAAATATTTGTCATTTAACCTTTTGATCCTTTACCAAGTTTTCATAAGTAACTACACCACATTTGACACTAGTTTTACATGGCCTTATAAGACGGAGACCTGTACCCATCTTATTATCTGAATCCATGAGGTCTTATGCTTCCATAGTTGGTTTATAGCATCATCGTTATATCCTTTACACAGTTCGCTCTTGGGGTCAAGAGTAACAACTCCACAGGGGTAACACAGTCGAAAGAAATGCACGAAGGTAATCACCTTTCCAATTGTATATGTCTGAAACCCCAAAGTCAATGACTTTCATATTTGGTATGTAACATTAACTATTCATCCTTTTCAAAGTCTGCTCGAATTATTCACAATGCTTATTAAGTGGTTTCGCCCTAATAAGTCACCTATTTGACGTTGACTTGTATCTATACCTGTATGGTATCATCTAAAGTTCCCGTATTTTTTAATCATGCTCAATGAATCAACGGTAAAAATGGCCAACATTGACATAGAACTTAACTTAAAAAACGCATCTGTATTAAAAAATGCCTAGAGTTTTTATATTCACTTTATGACATCAGATTGTGGTATTTTTACGTGTTCGATCATTTTTTAAGGGAAATTTCTAATGTTCAACAGAATTATATTCAATTATTTAGGTTGATTAAACAATGAATACAATAGGGAACAAGCCATAGTGTCATATTCGCATATAGATTGCTAATTAAATAACGGAGCCGTTGGTTGGCCATACATATTGATGTATATGTTTAGAACATGAGACGTACATATTGCATACAAACAGGGCAAGATAATCAGTGCAAGGTTACAAATGCTTTAACTGTATCGTATTTTCCAAGCTAAAATAGTATAAGCGTTATTGATTGTCCGTCGGTAACTATATAAAGTTTAACTCAATTTTAAACGAGTCAATCCTCAAAGCTGGATATTAATAAAGTATTTTAAAAAAACACTCACCAGGCTTTTTGGTTGATGCTCGATAAAAAATAAAGGGTCTATATTCTTTAAAGTTAACGATGATTGTATTCGCATTGAGTATTCATTTTAAAGTGTCAATATGCAGATTCTCACCTTCTATTGTTAATCATTGGTCACATTTGCAAGTTCTTCTGAACATAACACGGGGGGAAAAAACACTTACTTGGTAACTTATTTAAATTGTTCTTACTTCTTTGAGCTACATGAATGTTAGATTTCGAAGAGAATAAATACCAATAATCAATACGTTTTTTATCAGATCTCAAGAGCCATGTGGGCTAATAGGTTAGTTTCTTGGTATAACGTGCCAAACTTAACAGGGCTCCTGATACGGAAAAATGTGAATCGTGCTGCAATGTTTTATACATAAATTTACTGGATTTTACACATTGATATTCTTTAAATGTATTAAATAAACATCGCACACTGAGGAATTTGATTTAAAAATACCAAAAGTTAGATATAAAATCAAAGCAACTAGATAGCCAACTTTCTCTTTAAACGATGGCAAAGCTTTGGATACTTATTAACACTTTACAAAACATTAAGAAACATACAGAATACAAATTGTTTAAAGAGTAAGTGATCATTTTCAAAAGCTCTAAACGTGAAAGCAATTGCTATTTTTGGTAGGTGTTCAATGAATATCATTTTGCTTGTTGACCGATTACAATTTTTAATTAATGTTCGAATATTAAGAGAAGTAACTGTTCAACTTGCTGTACATCTATTGATTACATTGGACTATTGTTCAATATAATTGTACATTTTAAGTTGTACACCATGATCCAGTGTTTTCAAGAAAAATTTGAGTGGCCAGTTATATGGCCGGCAACTATGCAGTAAAACGAAAGCATTTGTGACATTTACTTGAGATATTTGGGAAAAGTAGCCGGCATCTAGAGTAAATGTAACCAGCGAAATCGCCGGCTGCCGGTATTTACAGAGAACACGGCATGATCACAACTGATACTGCATTTGTAGCTAGAAAACAAAATATTGACAGCAACCAGTATGCACGTACTTATTGAATTAACATTACGATTAATTTTTTCGGCGTAAGCTGTATTAAGCCAGCTTTTCACCCTGACTTGACCTTTGTAAGTGTCCAATAATATTCAAATAAAATTTCCCGCGGCTAGGTACGAATGAATACACTTCATTTATTCCATTGGCTGATTTGAGTATAACACCAGAACATTGGAAACATATCCGCGTCTTTGTAACACTGTTTTACTGCATGAAACAATTTTATCTCTGATGAAAAGGCTCAATAGATAGAACAGTTTTACAATCAATTTTCGACATAAATACAGTTTGTGCGTTCACCTTTTATTTTCAGAGAATTACCAGCGCAAAAGCGTTTATACTAAAGACTATATTCTCATATTAAGTACTTACTTGCATTGCATTTCAACCCGCGAGGTTTCGGGTCAATTCGCGGCCAGTGTGTGAAAGTCAGAGTTTATATACAGTTCATCACCGGAGTTCGCAGAAGGGGTTGCGATCTTTTCATTGAAGGAAAAAATTGGAATCTATGCTATTTTTGTCTGATGGAGTAAATAGTTCGTTTAGTCGCTTTGTCGATATATCAATATTTTAGGCACAGCTGTTGCCTTGGTCGTGTACAGTTGGCGTAAACAAGCCGTCGTTTCAGCAGAAAATTGTTACCTAACTTTAATGCATCGCATTCCAATCCGCAAGATATCAAGGTCAGTTTGCGGTCAGTTGCAGAAATCTTTATATAAACGCCGTCTCGTAAACTTTGTGCACTTGAAGTCTGTTTTGAACAGAGAGATACTAAATAAAGATATTCGGCGATATTATTGTGGTATGTCAATCATCGATTTTTAAAATGTTTTCAACATTTGCATGATAAGGACCAATTTTGATAAAATTAATTAGAAATATTTATCCATTTAGACCAGTTTATTAAGCATGAGCACAATAATTCACTATACTATAATTATGCAATTAAATAAGATTCGAGTATTGCCTGCTGACCTATATGCACTCGTTTATTTTTCATGTTTCTTGTGTTTTTCTATTCTGTAAATATAGATATCTGAGTAATAATATCACATAAAGCAAAATAAG
The DNA here is from genome assembly GCF_020536995.1 of Dreissena polymorpha. NCBI lineage: Eukaryota > Metazoa > Mollusca > Bivalvia > Myida > Dreissenidae > Dreissena > Dreissena polymorpha. The sequence goes on from NC_068365.1 coordinate 51,821,775, forward strand.
CCACGAAATCTGGCGCAACACCCCGTAATTGATTTGCTTGTGATGTAGCTAAGAACTGCGCAGAAAAAAGGCATCCGCTACTTTTTATCTCATAGAGATAACTTTTGATCGTTCATAAACATCGACCACAATCAACGCCGTATATCTTTTTTAAAGATATTTCTTGTTTAATTTACAAACTGAAATCAAGTACATAACATTTAATAATTTCGTGTTCCAGCGTAGTACAAATTTGCTATAATCAACGGATTTGCTTTTAATCGTAAATTATCTCATCAAATACTTTGTATATCGAGTGTTACAATACTGATATGAAAACCCGCATAACAAATTAAAATGAATGTTCAATATCCTCCGGTCTTTGTTTAAAACACAAGATCCTTCATTGAACATCCATATTAATCAGAATTGTACAGACAAATTTTATACGGATGTGTAAGCGCTAAAACATTATATACACACATACATACAAACATGAAATAATATGATACAAACAAACGTTTCAACTTGCGACAAATATAATCCCTGAATCAACTAAACACAAATCAATTGACCATGGTGTTATAAATTAAGGAAACAACACACTATACAATAAGATAATTGTATTTGTCTACACAAACATTTAAAATGACCAACATAAGAATCTCATTTTTAGCCTGGGGCGAAGCCCCTAGGCCATAGTACTGATACCGATTTCTGAGACAAGCATATTATTTAATCAAAATTGTTAAGCATTGGCTACGACATAGTTTTTATTGTTTACATATTCATGCGAGAATAAGTTCCTCACTGTACGGTCTCTAACTACCGTTTCGCGGAGTTTGTCAAAACAAGAGCAACTTGTTTGCCATAAATAATAGTTTTACTTTGAACTTTTATACATGTAAAAAAATATTATTGAATCAAAATTGTTAAGCATTGGCTACGACATAGTTTTTGTTGTTTACATATTCATGCGAGAATAAGTTGCTCACTTGACGGTCTCTAACTACCGTTTCGCGGACTTTGTCAAAACAATAACAACTTTTTTGCGCCCTTGTTTGCCATTAACTTTGAACTATAATCTAAACCAATAAAAATAAGTCAGTGGAACTTGGATTTTCCGTATTTTCTCTTGATTTTTACATGGTTTAAATTAACCTCAGCTTTAATAACAATGAATACAGTAGGGCACAGTCGACAGTGACAATTTTCGGATAAACTTCCTGGTTTTTGTCAAAGGTAAATTAAAATAAGTTTTTCATTTGTTTTTCTCATTAAAAAAAATCAAAGTTGGTCTCAAAGGATGGAATTACATGTTTAATGAATCTATTACACCAATCATGATGTTTGTATGAGCTGTTTTGGCGGTCATAACGACGATTTTAGACGCTGTTTATGTGTCTGTTTGCCTAGGTAGTTGTCAAAATCTTAAACACTTCTCAATTTATCATTTGTTGTTGAACTTTTCTATAATGACAATATTAACATTTCGTTGAACAATTTACGGGCATATATTCCCTTAGACGTATTCTACTTTTATTTTATGTACTTAAAATTATTGTATTACATTTAACTGACTGTGAACTGAGAAAGGTTGTATTAAAAACTAATATAAAATTTATGTTGCAAATCTTTGTGCAATCTCACAATGACAGGTTAGCGATGACAATTCCATGCGAAATGATAGCATTAATGCATATGTCAGGAATGTGTTTAATTACAATGTATATTTGATTATTTTTATTGGTACATATTTAAATGTTTCTATTTTTGTCAAACTTTATAGTTTTGGATGTCAATATTAATGGTTGTGTTCATGATCAAGTTTAACATGAAAGCAATGATGATCTAAGATTCATAACAACAAATAAAGAAAGTAGAAAGAAAAAATATCTTTCTCATAAAGCACGACCAACTACACAAATATGTGGTAATGTTAAGCGTTTGAAACTTTATATTTTCAATGAATTGTCAGACATGACCAAGAGGTTGCAGCTTAAGAAAACTGATTAAATGTTCTCAGTACTATCGGAATATCGTTAAGATTGTATTGAGATTCAATACTTCAGCAGACCTTTGTTTTCATTGTCATATATTATTTTTAACTATAACACAATCATACATAAATATTTTGCTTTATTTTATTTATTCAGGGGCACAACCTACTACCTGGTAGTTTCAATGATGAACTATCACGATATAGGGCTAAAAGATTGATGTGTCAAATCCAAGATCTGTGTTGGGAGAATAAGGCGCGACCCATTGCAGATAATATTTTTTAAGGATGTCTTTTTAAATTATTTCACCATTTGTAATGGGATAAAGTCGAGAGCTCGCTCATTCGTGAGAGTGTTTTATAGATATTATGTTGTTTTTTTAACAAATAAGTAATTTTCAGTAAAGTGCAATCGCGCGTTAGTAATATGAAGTCCCAACACTGATCCGACATTTTTCTAACCGTTCCAACGCGTCATTGCACATTACTGAAAAAATACTGATTTGTTAAAAAAAATCATGATACCTATAGAAAACTCTCACGAATCAGCCGGCCCTCGACTTTATCCTATTTAAATTAGTGAAATATTTCAAAAGTAATCAGTGAAAATGTTAACTGGGGTGCGCTTTATTCTCCCAACACAGATGGTTTACCTTTATGGTGTTAAGTATGGATACTATTTTTTAATATTAAACATTGACAATATACTATTCACTATGCATATCTTGAGGGTTCAGATTGTATAATGTACCAAGCAATAATCTTTTTTTCGTCTTGATTATATAATTTTAATAATATTTCTTGTGTTATTTTTACATAGAGTAAGTTAAACAAGCAGGCAAAACTAAAACATGACATGGTTTTCAATTTCAATAAATTGTTGACACGCCTATGGTATCTACACTAGGCTGATTGGCACCATAAAACCGATTTACAAAAACAAAGGATCAAACACTGAACCTTGTAATTACCGCCCCATAACAATTCTAAGCTGCCTAGGAAAATTATTCACCTCTGTTATTAACCAAAGAATTATTTCATTCTTGATTGAAAATAAATTACTCAACGCAAACCAGGCAGGATTTCGTGCGGGATATTCAACAAATGATCACATACTTGCATTATACATATTTATTCAAAAATTAAGATCCGAAAAGCGGAAACTATTTTGTTCATTTGTTGATTTCTCTGCTGCTCTTTGGAGAGCAGGCTTGTGGTATAATATTTTCAAACAAGGAATAAGAGGAAAAGTATTTGAAGTTATAAGAAATATGTATGCAAATATAAAATAATGCGTCTCATCAAATGGCAATACATCACCTATGTTCTACAGCTCGTGTGTTCGCTGTAGGTGAAAATTTATCCCCCATACTGTTCTTTATTTATTGATGTTGCATATCTAAATGATTACTTTGTTGTTGTTGTTGTTGTTTTGTCTTTATTTTGTGATGCTATTTACCTTTTTCTTTTTTCTCTAACCATTACGAAACATTGCTGATTAATAACTGACGTTAATGCAATTTTATTAACCTTTATGCATAATGTCGTCGTTGTCTTTGATTCTTAACTTTATCCCCTTTTTGTAACCACAAAGTCTTGTAGTATTTTCACCAGGCTATAGCTTATTTGGGACGTCTAGTTTTGTCCAGATTTTTTTTGGTATACTACCTTCACATTCGTTAACTGTAAAATGATATCCTTCTATAATCGTTTTTAACATCTGAGTAGCTGATTAAACACCAAAGATCAACTTCCCCACAACACCATTTCTTATAGTTTTTCTCTGACGGATTTCCCAATGTTTCATGACACTGTAATTACGCAATATATGCATATGCTCACCTGTTGTCACGATACATGTATGTTCATTGTATTATGTGACCTGTGAAACATAATAAAGATTTGTTCTGTTCTGTTCTCTACTGGTGATATGTATTTTTTATGAGTTTGTTTAAGGTTTCTATATTATATATATATATATAATCAGTCATTTTTATTTTAATTATTGCAGATCTTTACAAGTGAATTTGGCAAATCCTGATGCAACCTGAGCTTACCAAGTTTACTGACAGTTTGGACGATATGTTGTGTTGTGATTGACATTTTTTAACAGATAAGATTTTTTAATCCAGACTTAACAGGTGATTTTTCTTCAAAGAATAAATACAATACTTTTTTATTGATGTGCATGAATTTGAGTACAAAATATCAACAATGTGTTTCTTGTGTTGTTTTTCCAATCAGATTGAATCTATAGTGAGTTAATTAGTGACGTGTGCCATTAAATATGTAGTGCTTAATGCTTTAACTTTGTTTTAGTTGAAAATCATGTTTTTGAATCTCTACGTATGAAATGCACTAGTAAATTTGGTTTGACACTTATGCGAAGATTAATAATATATTAACTTCAAATACATTGTTGATCACAAACAGCATGTATATGCAATCCACAAATTACTGTTTCCATAGCAACTGTTAACTTAATGTATTTTGTCTACTTAATTTTATCAATCATGGAACAAAATTGAATTGCTAAATAAACAAAATAATGTCTGGCAGTACAGACACACAACACAAATTGTATCATGAGGAGTTATTCGTTTTAGTTTTAAGTTCATAGCTGTACAAAATGTTCAATTTCTGAATACACACCTTTTTCCAGAAAATGTCTATATATTTATGTATATAATAAACATGTTAATGATGTTCCATATCTGTCCAGAACATATTTTGTTGATTTTCTGTGCTTTTTTTGGATTAAATTCTTTAAAATAGTAATAAATATGAAAAAGAACATTTTTTGTTCCCATGGCAACCATGAGTATTTACGGATTAATATTAGTACAATTAATTTCATACTTTGAAATTAATTATGTTCATCCAGATACGCGATCAATGGAGATATTATCAACACAAACTGATCAGCATAACATGTACCGATACTGGTTGAATAAGGACGTCATTTCATCCAAAACGGGCATTCAGCATTTATGACACACAAAAAGTGACAGACCCAGATGGGTCATAATCTCGTTCCCAGCCACATATCTTCACCGCCTATGTAGGATGGCCATGACTTAATGATCGACTATCCATTGTGACTTTTTGAAAAATGCAGCAGCAGCCTTGATTTTTATAAACCTGTTTATAATAATGCATACACATACTAAATCAATAAAAAAAACTTCCGACAAAACGTCTTCTTAAAAAAAGATATATAAAAATATTGACATCTATATACATAGTCGAACTATCTTTTTTTAAGAACTAAACTTCTTCCCAAGCACACTAAATCTAGCCCCAGGCCTTCAGCGCCCACGGCGCTTGATTTTGACATTTTGTCATACGCCCATAAGTTAGTTGAGAGGAGACGACTGTAGACACAATGTATAAACCGTTATGCCCTTGTGCAGTTAATCAATAACGAAGATAAGTACACTTATAAATAACTTACATGAGTAAAAAAAATCTTAAGGCGTGCAGGCATTGATAAAGCAATGCTGAATATGCAGCTCAACCATGGTATTATCGATACGATAAAATTATAGTTTATTTTTTGCATCTACACTTAACAAAGTGGTAAATAAATTTCACAAGTTAAACTCTACAGAAGGGACGTAATATGTTTGAGGCGTTCGACAAGCAGCTCGCATTTACGCACCTTAACCTATTTAACTCACTAAATAGTGCAAAAATATGTGTTAGCATACAACACAATAGTTCAGGTTTATGTGCAGTTTATACAAATACGATCGAGTCATTAGTATTTTATATACACCTCACCAGTAAACTGATAAATGACATTAATATATCAAAGTATCAAATCAGATCGTTTGATGATGTCACCCGTATCAATCATCATCATTTGATACACGGTGGTCATTACACAAAAATAATTATTAAACTTCTTCAAAATGATCGCATAACAAGTCCACTTGTAACCTATAATGCTGATAATGATAGTTTATGGCGGGTTGGTATGTAAATTAGTACAACAACAGCAAAAGTAATGAGAAGTCGTTTTTATTGTTTTATTGTTTATTTTATTGTATCAATGCGAAAGATGACTGACTTGTAATCATAGCTACGTACAACAAAACAATATGTGCATGTAAATATATTCATGTACACGTCGGATTATAGAAAAGCACAAATTGAGTCTCAATTTAGTATTAATAAATTTTGCTTTGACAACAGTATCGGCATGAAAACCGTGTTTATAAACAAACATTTTTGTCTCGTGTATCATAACTCAGGTTCGGCATCTAGGATTTACCTAATCTTTTTATAACAGAACAGACAGAACAGAACATAAATTCATTACGACTTGCACATAGCACATCGTCATTCTTAATCATGTAATTATACAAATATCACTAGGTCATTCGAAGAGAAATTGATCATACAGTTAAGGGCCGTCCATAAGGTATGTCACGGTTTTTTTTTACCATTTTTAACCCCCCTCACTCCCCCCTGTCACAAACAGTCATAAAATCTTGGACTCCCCCCCCCCCCCCCGAAGTACGTCACAAACTCACACTTTCGAACATATTTGTTTTAATTAATACAATCTACGAAATACATGCCAGTAGTTTGAAAAAAACTAATCTCATTTTCACAAAATGTTTATGTGACAAGGTCGCTATTTTTAATGATAACAAATATCAACAGGTGCTTGGAAGAGAAAGTGAGCATAGAGGTATAAATAGTGTATATACAAACTAGCGTAATACATGCCAGAAGTTTGGAAAAACAGATCTCATTTTCACAAAATGTGTATGTTTCAGGGTGGCTATCGTAATTATACTACTATATGGAAATATACTATAATGAACAATTGATTATCTTGCGCATACAATGTGGATTATTATGCATATAATCATAGAAATTAATTAAACAATCAGAAACGTTTTTGTACATCTTGTATGTTTAAAAAAAAATTACCAAGCCGTCATTCAGTCAATCAGTATAGTAATCCGTGAAATCATTGATATATATACTGATAAAGAATATGATTGATTGAATGACGGCTTGGTTACTGGCCATGTGTTATAGTAATTATGTTAGGTGACCACTATTATATGTATTATTATATACCCGTTTCAAACTCATGTGGTTATGATGATCAGTCAACCGTTATATGATTGAACGAATGAATACATGAATTGAAATAATGAGCAAATGAAATCATGAAAAATAAACAAAGCAACAAATATATGAATAGGTTTACCACAGTGCCTGAAGAAATCAAGTTATATAAATGCATGTGTTCATTGCTTTTGCTATTACTAAAATCGATGTTGGACATCATTGTTGGATCGCTGTAAAACGATGTGCACATATGTTGGTTTCCCAATCGGTTTTACCAGGCTAATTTAAAAAACAATTTTAACCGTTTAAACTTGTTGGGTTTCCAGATACCTGCAAAATGGAAAACACAACAGCGACCAATGAAACACTGCAAACATATAAACCTGACCAGGGGTTTACACTTTGTACTTTTTGTTGGAGTTTTAGTGATGTAATTTTCCAAAAATATGTCGATTCTTCGCGAACATTCCATTTGGAAGGTATAAAAGGCAGTGATTCATCCGACTTTCCACTCACTTCGAAATAAGCGCTCATTCGAATAGAAATATAACACTATCATAAGTTTTTGTATTGTGATATAAAACGAACAGTACTATCTACAAAGTGAATATACGTTTGGATTAAGGTTGGATAGACAAGTACGTATTAAACGCATATAATATTTAAAAGTTGTTCGTTATGATTACAATAAATACTTGGTGTTTGTATTAAGTAATCGTTTTATTGTATTCATTTTTTATTGAAGACTTGAATAAATATTGAGAAAAATAAATGAAATTGTAAATAAATGAATACATAAATACCAACTGTATAACAATAAACGATTTATATTAAAATACTTTCTTTGCAGGTAAAACACGAGAAACAAACATGGGTCGAGACAACTTGTCCATTGTGAGTTTAAACTCAGCACGACGTGGATTTGAATCTCTCAATGGAAGACAGAGGACGCCTTATCTCGAACGAATTCTTCAGGTAATCCTTAAAGGCTGAAACAATAAAAAGAAATGAAATTCGTCCTCGATAGTTTCGAAGCGCATATAATTATTTAGACACATAATCTGAGTGTGCCCGATAATAAATACACATGTAGTGTTCATCATTTCAAGGAGTTTAACGGTGCTATAGACAGACATTATATTTTGTTTAGCTCTTAAGAATATGTTTTGTAAATGATTTGATTGTTAGTTAAGTTTTAGAAGTTCATGTAGGTACTAATGCGAAAGGATATAGTCGAGTTTTTAATGAATACCACTATGGTAACGTAAGCAATATAGTATTTGTCTATTGATACAGGGGGTAATAAGCACTTGAATAAGTATAAAATACAAACCATATCTATAATGACAAGCTGAGACAAGAGTATGTTAGCAGGAACATTTCATCATATGAGGTTTTCAAACCTTTGATTTATTCTGTAATTATCCAATTCTTCAATTAAAACTTTTGTATTTGCATTAATATTTCATAGGTCTATCTTGAATGACACATATTATTTTACAAAAGATGTCCATATTGACATTAACGTTCTGTGTTTCAGAGCTCCACCCCAGACATTTGCTTCCTTCCAGGCGACGACAAAGCTATCGGTCTTCATGCAGTTGTCGGTTACCAACAGTTCCTGGTGCCATCAGCTGACGGCACTGTACTACTATACAACCACAAGCGCATGTCAATGAGACAACCCGAGGTGAACGTGAACGCGATTGGGCCGCTGCCAGGGCTAGACCTCTGCCAGATGGTCTGCCCAGGCGTTGAGGTGTACGCCCCCGAAGATAATCGTGTGGTGCGGGAGTTCTCAATGATTTCATGGAAGTATACACTTTTTACGGACTGTAAACTGCCCGAAAAGACCACACTGGCAGAAAGCATAATAATATTTGCCCAGAGACTTGCATGGATGTCACAGAAGCCGTTGCTGATTGGAGGTGAGATGCCTATCGACCATGGGACATTGCAAAATATCGTCAGAAAGATTTGTAATGATAATCAGGAGCTGTTTCTCGCGGACATTAGTCCCGAAATGAAAGAGATCGGCTACTTACCAAGTAACATAAAGTCCTCACTACGTAATCTCCGTCATCTGTTTATGATGAATGTTTTCCGCTGCAATACCAGTTTCACTAAACCGCAAAAGATTGTCCAGACGTGGAACGCTGGACCTCCAAACGCCGACTGCTTTATCGCATCTAAGGCGCTTGACTTGACTGAAGCACAGTTGCTTGATGTTGATGATGTAATTGGGAGAAAGATAAAAATTGCCAACACAGAATGTCAGTCAAAGACAGAGACCGACGTGAAACAACCAACTCATCGGCCAAGTTGCACAACAGCACAACACGAGTACCGTCCTACATCAACAACCATGACGGTTCCAGCCCGCCCACCAAAGCATAGCGGCGGTTAATGGTGAAGAAGCTGTCGAGTGGTCGAGTTCAACATGTCTCAGTTTGGAAAGACATATCATTAGTAATATCATTACAGGTATGTGGGTATTGAATAATACCAATTTAAATGGTCAGCTGATTGGGTCGGAGTTTGATAGCAACATCGAATGCTGTTGTGAATTGTGCCATACATATATAAAATGTAGATTTTTTTATTTCAATAAAAAATGTTTTGGCTAACAATAACAACGTCTTTTTATTATTTGAACATTTGTATCATTTAAAACTAAAACGATTTTTATTGCAATTGATATACATCAAGTGATAAATATTTACCTAAATGTTGCTTTAAAAAACGCAAGAGTTTGAATAATGCGACTGCGAGTTAGTGTTAAATTCACTGATGTTATCTGCAAAACGCTATTAGTTCGTGTATTTTGTAAAATAATAAAGCTTTTTGGTATTATTCCATTTGGAAACCGAGAGCATTAACAAGGCTCGCAATAGTTAGATCGGTAGAATGAGTAATGAAGGCGTGTGCGAGAAATCATTTACATTTTTGTAAACGAATAGAATGTCATTTATATTATTACATGAATGATCGGTATTGTCAATACCAGTTTGTACTTGTATGAAGCTTGATATTAGTGGAGCGATTAAATAATGTTGAGCTGATTTATATATGATTGTTAAATTTGAAATACAAAATAAAATTGGAAAACATAATGAACATTTATCCACATTAACGTTTCTTGAAAAGTGTTAGGGTTTTAATAATACGACTGCACATACGTGTTTCATTCATTTAGTTGTAGTCATCTGTATAACGGTATTATGTTGTGGACGTTGACAATATTGTAAAGCTTTTAGGTACTGTTCTACCGAGAAACCGAGAGCAGCATTAACCAGGCTTGCGAAACTTTCAACGGTACTCGTAATATTGCTATTGACAATGAGCTGATACAATAGTTAGGAAATCAGGCATTCATGCATAAAATATTTGTTCATAGCGAATGAGTTATGAAGGCTTGTACGATAAATCATTTACATTTTTTGTAAATGAATGGGCTAAGCATGACATGTACGTCGGGTAGTAGTTTGTTTATTTATTTATTTATTTTCATTAGCTATCAAATTACATGGATAAGAGATACCGTCAATGCCAGGTCGTACTCTTATGAACTTGATAAACCAGATAACAGTATTACTATATATAATGATAAGATTGTTGTTTATTTATGTATTATTGTTATATGGTAAATTAAACTATATGATAAGAGAACATTGTTTTGCTTATGTATAAATGTAAATTCCTATACATTTTTATTTATGTATGATTGTTATATTGTAAATAAACCTATATGATTAGACAACATGTTTTTCTTATGTGTCAATGTATATACATATAAAATCGATAGTTGACATATTAATTTAAGTATATATTGTTTATTTAAGAAGCCATCAGAGAACAATCAAATACCTATCAAATTGAGATCATGCGGACAGAGATCTACAGAGATCTACAGAGATTAAAGTAAATGTATATATAAATAACTTGCTTGACCAGATATGTTGAACAGGATTAAATGTAAATGCCTGATGGCAGTATCGTTGTATCCATACATTCTATGCTCATATAGTGTGTTAACATAATTGAAAGTATGTTACGAGATTCTTTTTATGGATGTTAACTAAAACCAACTAGAGTACCTATGTAATTGCGTGCTTCAAACCATGTATCTTTGACCTTTCCCCAATTGACCTCAAAATCGACATGCGTATTCCTCGCGTCCCACGTAGCCATACTATCTTCTTTCATGCTTGTCAAAGCATGTTTGTTTATTTATCCGACTGTTGAATGAAACACAAAAACAATCAACATCTATTTAACAACTTTATAAATATTTATACTAAATGATGGCGCTCAGTTATAAACACGCATGGAATGTCGATCATGTTAGTACAATAAAGCCTCAGTTGGTATACATGCGCATAACATAACGTACGTTTGTGTATCCAGTTGTTTATTTAAGTATATAATACAAATATGGTTTCGGGAAAAGCATTCACAGTGAA